>NC_134690.1:12991931-13140269 GCF_050947455.1 Rhinoderma darwinii | reverse complement strand
GGTAGGTGGGTGGGTGGGTGAAAACCCGTTCCCATCAGGACGCAGACGGGTCAAAGAATGCTGCAGAAGGAGTGTGCATTAAGTAGTGATAGCCCCTCCCACTAGTCTTGAGGGGAGTGGCGGACTAAGTGCTCAAAGGTGTGCGATAAATGAGTGTCAGTGTAGTGCTAGGGTGTGAATGGATGGTAAAAAATAAATATGTATGTATGAAAGTGTGTAATAACTGTAATAAAAATAAATAAATAAATAAATAAATAAATGTGATGAATAGGGGTCAGTGCTGTGAATAGTACATGGGGTGTCAGTACTATGTGTAATACGTGGAGGGATAATGTGCTGGTCGTCAGGCATGGCGTATCTTGCCGAATAACAGCCTATTTGTAACGCCGCTAGTGTTAGCTAAAGCGGGCTGCTCTGCATTCCAAACCAAACGCCAGCACATCATGCCCTCCCAGCATATAAGACCCGGCTGCGTCCTGAAAAAAAGTGTAGTATACGTAGTAAGAAATATCCATGAAACATGTTTTTGATGATATCTATGTCCCATTTTTTCTGTTTGTGTTTTTAAATTAGGAACGAAAAGTTCTGGTTAGGGACTCGCAAGGCACTGGGGACCCTTGACGTTGGGTTGCGAGCTTTGCGTATTTTGGCCAAAATAACAACTAATACCCCATGTTTCATGGATATTTCTTACTACGTATACTACACATTTTTTCAGGACGCAGCCGGGTCTTATATGCTGGGAGGGCATGATGTGCTGGCGTTTGGTTTGGAATGCAGAGCAGCCCGCTTTAGCTAACACTAGCGGCGTTACAAATAGGCTGTTATTCGGCAAGTTACGCCATGCCTGACGACCAGCACATTATCCCTCCACGTATTACACATAGTACTGACACCCCATGTACTATTCACAGCACTGACCCCTATTCATCACTATTTATTTATTTATTTTTATTACATTATTACACAGTTCTGACACTTTCATACATACATATTTATTTTTTACCATCCATTCACACCCTAGCACTACACTGACACTCATTTATCGCCACACCTTTGAGCACTTAGTCCGCCACTCCCCTCAAGACTAGTGGGAGGGGCTATCACTACTTAATGCACACTCCTTCTGCAGCATTCTTTGACCCGTCTGCGTCCTGATGGGAACGGGTTTTCACCCACCCACCTACCTAGTAAGTATGGCCTTTTTTGTGTTTTTGTGTTTTTGACCATATTCTAAGAGCCACAACTTTTTTATTTTTCCATCAAGAAAGCCGTGTGAGGGCTTTTTTTTTTTTGCAGAAAAAACTGTATTTTTATTTGTACCATATTTGGGTGAATGCGACTTTTTACACCTTATTTGAGTAAAAATAGCAATTCTGGACGGCGTTCACCTTTCGGGATAAATAACATAATATTTTTATCGTTTAGGCCGTTACGGACGCGGCGATACCGATTATGCATAGTTTATTTTATTTTTTCCTAATAATAAAAGGACCCTATCGGGGGAAAAAGGGTGATTTAAAATTTTATTACTTGGAACTTTTACTTTTTTAAATGTTATAAATTTTTATTTTTGCTTTTTTTTTTTTTAGGCCCACTAGGGACTTGAAGATCCAACTGTTGGATCGTTGTTATAATACCCTGCAATACTTATGTATTCTCTGACAGGCAGCGTTTTTGGTCCTGCCTCTCGCTTTCCGTAGATGGCAGACCCGGAGGCCTTTGTTAGGCCTCCGGTTGCCATAGCAACCAGCGGAACCCAGCAATCGCGTAGCAGGGTGCCGATGTTGTTGTAACAACTTAAATGCGGTGGTCGCTATTGACCGCCGAATTTAAGCGGTTAATTGGCGGGGATCACGGCTGTGATCCCACCCGATGTCTTCCCTCAGTACTGAGAGATACCGAGCTGCGAGGAATGCCTGTGCGCTCTGTTAGGAGCACACGTAGATTAACGGGCTGCAGGCAAAAGGACCATCGCTGCAGCCTGTTAATCTACGTGGGGTGGTTGGGAAGGGGTTAAACGGTTATGTGGGGACTGAAAATTATTATCAGTGTAGTCCCTGCTGTATGTGAGTACCCTCGCTGATATACATTCCAGTCCCCCGCCGTGCGGATTCTGAGATTTTCATAGATTTACACATAGAGCGCTGCCGGGGGATGGGAAGTCTAGTTGCACAGCCTTCTTTGGGAATGATACGACTCTTCGTCATGTGACCGATCCCGCTGTATTCTATGTACAAGCAGGAGCAGTAATACAGCGATTAACATAGAATACAGCGGGATCGGTCACATGACGAAGAGACGTATCATCATCAAACAAGACTGCGCAACTAGACTTCTGGTCCCCCGCCAGCGCTATAAAAATCGATGAAAATTTTAGAATCAGTGCGACGGGGGACCGGAATGTATGTTAGCGAGTGTATCACTTACTGCAGGGACTACACTGATAATAATTTTCGGTCCCCACACAACCCCTTTAACACATCACTAAAATTGATTTATTCAATTTTAGCTCAATTTTCAAGAATTTGTTGAAAAATTAGAACGGTCCATAATTACCAGGGTAAGTATATTACAATATTATTTAAGTTTAAGCCATGTTATAATATACTCAAATATTATGGAAACACCCCTTAACCCCTTAATGACCAGCCTATTGTAGACCTTAATGACCAAGCTATTTTTTTACATTCTTCCATCATCTCATTCAAAGAGCTATAACGTTTTTATTTTTGCGTTGACATAGCGGTAAAAGATCTTGTTTTTTTGTGGGAGAAGTTGCATTTTTTAATAGCATCATTTTGGGGTACATAGAATTTATTGATTAACTTTAACCCCTTACTGACCGCCGATAAGCCTTTTCACGGCGGTCATTAATGGGCTTTATTCTACAGCGCCGCCATCCCACGGCGCTGTATTAGAATTAAGTAAACAGAGCAGGGAGCCGTCAAATCTCCCCGCTCTCGGCTGCCAGAGGTAGCTGAGGGCTGGGGGCGTCCCTGCTCTGCTGGGTGAGATCGATATTAGTATCGATCTCACCCGTTTAACCCCTCAGATGCGGCGCTCAATAGCGAGCACCGCATCTGAGTGGTTTTGGAGAGAGGGAGATCCCTCTCATCCCACCGGCACCCGGCGATAAGATCGCCGAGTGTCTGTGTCTCTGATGGCAGCCGGGGGCCTAATAAAGGCCCCTAGGTCTGTCCGTAGTAAATGCCTGCTAGCAGATGCCTGTCCGTTTTAAACGGACAGGCATAATACATTGCAATACAAAAGTATTGCAGTGTATTATAATAGCGATCGGAGGATCACATAGTGAAGTCCCCTAGTGGGACTAGTATAAAAGTTAAAAAACGTTTAATAAAGTTAATAAAAAAAAGTGAAAAAAAAAAAAAGGAAAAACCCACTTTTTCCCCTTACAAAATGCTTTACTATTAAAAAACCCCACAATAAAGCAAAAAAGTGACACATATTTGGTATTGCCGCGTCCATAACGATCCCGACTATAAAGCTATTACATTACTTAACCCGCACGGTGAAATAATGTAATAACTTTATAGTTGGGGTTGTTATGGACGCGGCGATACCAAATACGTGTAACTTTTTTCATAATAAAGCATTTTGTAAGGGGAAAAAGTGGGTTTTTATTTTTTTTTAACTTGGGATTTTTATTTATTATAAACTCACTTCAACTTTTTCAAACTTTTTTTAATCCCACTAGGGGGCTTTACTGTGCGATTATTTGATCGCTTTTATAATACACTGCAATACTTTTATATTGCAGTGGATTACTGCCTGTCCGGCACCATGGCCTAGCAGGCATTAACTAGAGGCAGACCTGGGGGCCTTTATTAGGCCCCCTGCTGCCATAGAAACCACCGGCATCCAGCGATCAGATCACAGGTGTGCCGGTGGGGTGAGAGCCCCCTCCCTTTAAAACCACTCAAATGCGGCGCTCGCTATTGAGCGCCGTATCTGAGGGGTTAAACGGGCAGGATCGATACTGATATCGATCTCGCCGATTCGAGCAGAAATTTAACTGCTCCTGGCGGTGTTTATTTATTCCGATGCAGCGCCGTAAAAAGGCTACTGCATCAGAATTATGTCCATTAGTGGCCGCCGTAAAACCACATATGGGCGGTCCCTAACGGGTTAAATACTCAAATGAGGAAATATTTTGAGAGTGGGGGATATAAGCGGCCGCCTGATACCACTGGCACTGCTTATCATTAGGTTTTCTGTGGATCCTGGGAAAACCAAATCTAATGGCGATGGTCATCTGGGTGGATTAGCTGCGGATTTTCCGCAACTAAATCAGGTAAGAAAACGTTTATAAATTGATCTGCAGTGCTTTTTTTTTTTTATCTGCAGCAATTTATGCTGTACTTTTGTACTTTTGTTGTAGTTTTCCCCATTGAGTTCGATGGGGAAATTAAAGCTGAAGCAAATAGAAAATTCTTTGATTTTTGGGCGGTAAAACTGCGATTCTGCCGCAAAAATCACAAATCTGAAAAAACCCAAAAGTTTTTCTTGTTTTAATTAAATGAAAAAGTCCAAACGTACCCCCTGGTGTTGTCACAGCGACGGCTCCTTGTTGCCCCGGCTGTCCTCCGTGCAGCCCGGCCTCCGGGGATAACATTGCATCCCATGTGACTGCTGCAGCCAATGACAGGCTGTGGCAGTCACATGGGCTGCAGCATTATCACAGAAGGCCGAGCTGCATGAAGAACAGCCGGGGCAACAAGGAGCCGTCGCTGTGACAACACCAGGGGGTATGTTTTGGCTTTTTTTTCTTGCTCTTCTCTCCACAGTGGTGATTACGGACGAAAATCCGCATTACAATTTGGCGTGGTCTTTCAGACAGAATTTCCAGTGGGTTCTAGATTGGATACACTGTGTACTTTTATGTAGCGTATCCGACCTCTGTGAATATATTTTAAAGAGGTTCTTTGGACAATTCTTGTTAGAAGGTTCTCTTGACAATAAGCTAATGACAAAGTGTCCTCCTGCTGGGATCCCCAGCGATCATCTCTAATTGGCAGTAAGTGTTCAGTTTCTCTGCAGCGCCGCCACAGGGGAAATGAAGTATTACACTGTGTCTATTCATATCAATGTGGTGTCTGTGTATTACAGGACAGGACACGTCCTCCAGAGAGAGACGTTCTATGTAACCGTTCTCCACTCTGACCACCAAGAGATGAGGATCCTGAACAGAGGACCCCAACTATTAACTCAGAATCCCTAATAGGGTGTATGGAAATAGATTTATTTTTTTTAACCCCTTAATGACCGCCGATACGTCTTTTTACGGCGGTCATTAGTGGGCTTTATTCTAGAGCGCCGCTATTCTACGTCGCTGCTGTAGAATAAAGTAAACAGAGCAGGGAGCCGTGAAATCTCCCTGCTCTCAGCTGCCAGAGGCAGCTGAGGGCTGGGGGCGTCCCTGCTCTGCCGGGTGAGATCGATATTAGTATCGATCTCACCCGTTTAACC
Source organism: Rhinoderma darwinii (assembly GCF_050947455.1). NCBI lineage: Eukaryota > Metazoa > Chordata > Amphibia > Anura > Rhinodermatidae > Rhinoderma > Rhinoderma darwinii. The sequence continues at coordinate 13,134,779 of NC_134690.1, read as the reverse complement.
CTTCAGATGCGGTGCGCAATAGCGAGCACCGCATCTGAATGGTTTTGGAGAGAGGGAGGGAGCTCCCTCTCATCTCACTGACACCCGGCGATAAAATCGCCGAGTGTCTGTGTCTTCTATGGCAGCCGGGGGTCTAATAAAGACCCCCAGGTCTGCCTGGAGCGAATGCCTGCTAGATCATGCCGCAGGCATGACCTAGCAGATGCCTGTCCGTTTTAAACGGACAGGCAGTAATACACTGCAATACAAAAGTATTGCAGTGTATTATAATAGCGATCGGAGGATAGTGAAGTCCCCTAGTGGGACTAGTAAAAAAGTTAAAAAGTTTAATAAAGTTAATAAAAAAAAAAAAAGTAAAAAAAAAAAATGAAAAACTCAGCTTTTCCCCTTACAAAATGCTTTACTATTAAAAAAAACTACAATAAAGCAAAAAAGTTACACATATTTGGTATCGCCGCGTCCGTAACGACCCCGACTATAAAGCTGTTATATTATATAACCCGCACTGTGAACGCCGTAAAAAATAAAATAAAAAACAATGGAAAAATTGCTGTTTTCTGTTAATCCTGACTTAAAAAAAATGTGATAAAAAGTGATCAAAAAGTTGCATCTACTCTCAAATGGTACCAATAAAAACTGCAAGTTGTCCCGCAAAAAACAAGACCTTATACAGCTATGCCGACGCAAAAATAAAAAAGTTACAGCTCTTCGAATGTGACAATGGAAAAATGTAAAAAATGGCTTGGACATTAGGGCCCAGAATGCAAGCAGGGGGAAGGGGTTAAACTAGGCAACCCCTTTGAGTATTAGTAAACATGTAATATGTCTCATATAATCATTATGTAAAGGATCTGCCAGGCACAGCTTCTGTGTCTACGCCCATAGGTAATCAGTCTGCACCTGCTTCTATGTCTGTGAGACTGACTCCATCTTCCACCACTCAGGATGGCAGGCTTAGGAGTGGGAGAGCCTATCACAGCCTGGCCAGACGGAGCTAGCTCCCGCCCTCTGTCTATTTATACCTGCCTTTCCTGTTCCTCCTTGCTTGTGATTCTTCTCTGCTGGTTTCCTGGCCCTGCTGCAGCTTCTGAACTATTTGACCCTGCTTCATACTGACCCTGGCTTACTGACTACTCTCCTGCTCAGCGTTTGGTACCTCGTACACTCCTGGTTTGACTCGGCTCGTTCACCACTCTTGTTGCTCACGGTGTTGCCGTGGGCAACTGCCCCATTTCCCTTAGCTTGTGTACCCTTGTCTGTTTGTCTGTCGTGCACTTACTGAGCGTAGGGACCGTCGATCAGTTGTACCCCGTCGCCTAGGGCGGGTCGTTGCAAGTAGGCAGGGACTGAGTGGCGGGTAGATTAGGGCTCACTTGTCTGTTTCCCTACCCCCACCATTACACATTACATAAAAAAGTGATCCCCTGACTTTCAAGCTTATCAGTGGCGTTTATGTGTTATTTAGGGAGGCAGAAAAGGAAAACCTTGACCTTGATGGTTAATCTTAACAACTAATCTGTTCCTACACTTTAATCTTGGTAGTATGTTCAGAATAGAGTCTAGACACAATGAAATCTGGACCTACACAATGAAAAAGATTTAAATATATGAAATCAATGCAGCCAGACTTGTGAATAGCATCGTACGAGTTGTCATCAAATTGTCTATTCGGCCATAAGTCCTGAAATTTAGGTGATCTTCTATAGGCAATGTTTCCGTGCATGGAGGACACCCCACCTTTGCCTTAGCTTGTCCCACGCATGATTAACAATGCGGCTTATTTTGCCATTTAGGATGCATTTTTTTTTTTGTATGACCTTATTCCGAGAGCCATAACTTTTGTATTTTTCATCTACATAACTTTATGTGGGCTTGTTTTTTGCCGTATGTGTGGTATTTTCCAATGGCACCATTTTTAAGTCTATTAAAAATGGCAGGCCTTTGTTAGGCTCTTGGTGCAATGGCAGCCCATTGGCGCCTCAGATCACGTTATGGGGCACCGATTGACAGAAGAAGGGGTCTCCCTCTGTCAGCCCAACACCTTAGATGTTGAGATTGCAATAGTCCACGACATCTAAAATGTTAAACGGCCATGTTCTGAGGCCGTTCAAGCAGAAGCCTGGCTGTCATTCATTGCCGGGCTCCCATGGTGAGCACATGGGCACGTCATGTGTGCCTGTACGACCACCCTGACGTACATGTATTTATTTTTGTGGGAAGAGGTGAAAAGGGATTTGCTAACATGGACATGTAGACCATATCTGTAGTATATACTATAATTGTCTGACAGGTGGAAGTCCATCATCCCCTGACCACCTTCTACCCGTTGAGGTGGGGCCGGCATCTAGACAGAAATTGGAGAGATGGCATTGAGCATTGTGTTGCACTCTCCGTTCAGGTCTATAGGGTTTATAGAGTCAGCTGAGCAAGCTTCTATGGATTATTCTATGGATTTGCCATAAATGTCTAAGGTAGAAAACCCCTTTAAGACTGTTCCCCTACACAATCTTAATATATATCAACGTACCTCATTGTACCGCCACAGTCGTCATGTAGCCCAGACGGTGGACCTTCTCAAGTCTCTAGTTGTATTAGGTATTGACGATCAAGAAGGACAATGTCTACGTACAGACCTGAAATCAATTGAGGATATTTACAGAAAACGTCTACAAGTTTGATATTACCTTCTTCCCATTTCTCATGTTTATTTTCCGGTATTGTAGAGTCGAAAATTGACTTAATTCTAGGACTTTTATTGACCCTTTGTATGGCTAAAGTGGCCTTCTCGAGTGGATGACCAGGCAGATCTATCTGGCCGAACAAATATGGGTTCTTGTCAATTGTGCTCTCCCATTGTTACGTTTATGAAGATCAGCCTTGGATAAAGAGCACTTAAAGATAATTGATTTGAGAAAAAAGCCCCTTTGGGAAGGGCAAAAGTTTATTCCTTTTGAAATTCAATGAGTTTTCCTTTTGAAAGCCAATTGACATTAATGTGTATCAGGCCTTTGTGCTGTAGATTGACCCGATTGACGGCCTCTGGTGAATATTTCTATTGTAAAAATGAACTAAAAAGCCCTTTCTAAAGTCACCTAGGTTACGAGAGTCCTCCATCCTCCTTAACGTGCCCTAATTTAGTGGAAAATCAAGAATTGCCGGCTTCAATGGTGTCACATCAGGGACTTCAATGCGATTCATTACCATTCTCAATACTGGTTTAATTTGGACCCTTTTTAGAGACCCGTTATTTTATATTCTCATTTAGCTCTTGTAATTGTTGGAGATTCTGAGAATATAATTTTTCTCTACAATCGTCCTGGAACATTTTCAAAAATACATCCACTACATACCTGGCCTGAAGATGTAGGAACATCTTGTGTTGGAGGTAATCTCAATATCATACCATGCTTTGTCAAGTCATCTGGAAATTTAGCAAAAGGGGCACAAATTTTAGCGTAACTCTAATCAAAAACTAAAAATTCAGCTTTTGGTCAGAATCATGGAGGTCTACCTGTCCCGAAACTTTCATTTACCTGAATGGTGCCGTAAGGATAAATTTACATGCAACAGAAAGTTGAAATTTTTGTGATTGTCCCACAGAAAACCATTGGTTGATACAGAAACAATCTCATTCACAGAAATATCTGCAAGAAAATCTGCCGAGTGTGAACATACCCTTAGGCCAGGAACACACACGCAGTGTTGGTGCAGTTTTTGGCTCCGTTTTGTTAGCCAAACAATGGACACAAACGAAAAAGTATTTTCTTCCTTTTGGATCCACTTCTGGCTTTGGCTCAAGAAACATTGTCAAAAACTGCATCAAAACTGTGCGTGTGTGATCCTAGCCTTACAGAGACCCCCTACTAGGCCGCAGCTGAAGCATAACCATAGAGTAACCCTATGTTACAAATATACCCAAACAGTATCATGTGATGATGGGGCTTGGATAAATATAAGCTGTATAGATTCCTCACTTTTCTGTCAGTCGGGCTTCACAATGAATCGTCTCTAACCACCAATTTGACATGTTCCTCCTGGGAGGGGCTTAGTTGTGTGGCCCCGCCCAATCATATCTCTGTAAGGAGAGGTAATTTACATGTGGCTGACTCAATTATTGGTAACTAGGATTTAAAGGGCACTATAGCAAAGACAGAGATGGGCCCCCACCACCTAGCACATCACTTTCGGTAGATCTAATCTCCTGCATGTCTTTTTTTATCTAAAGAAGGATCGGATCTCGGAACTAGGGAGTGAGGCACATTCCCTAAGAAAAAATTATGGAAAGTTCTAAGATCCAATCATCCTTTTGACCAAAAATGGTGGAAGAACAGATCTCTTAATTGTGATCTGTAAGGGTCCTCCAGCAAAATCTAATATCTATGGGCCGGCTGTACCCGGCTCATTGTGCCCATGATCTGAACAGCATTATAAAATCTTCCACTATGGGGATGTTGGTGTTTTAAGGGCCATACCCTACAATTCATTTTCCTTATTTGTACGGAATTTGGATTATGGGCTCCCCACTGATAAAATGTTCCATTCATAGGGTTTACTTAATGGTTGGATTGAAATATTTACAAAAATAAATACACTGATTATAGTTTTTAGATGAGGGAATGGTCTCTGGTTCTCTAGGGGAGATTTCCAGGCCCCATACAGGCATTTTGTGAGGACCCACACATCTACTGTATGTCTCAATGGAACAACCCATACCCCCATCTATGACATTGGGGCTGACAATAAAAAGTTATAAGATGTAGCAGAGCAGAATTTGTCATTCAAAGGTAAATTGTTCAGGTCCGGAAAGAGATCTGTGCAGGGGAGCGGGGAGGGGGGGGGGGGGTTTAACTGACAGAGAATTGCCTAAAGTGTCCCCTTCATGTTTGAAGATCCCCTGATAATAAATTGAGTACAGATTTTCCAGCTGCTGGAACACCCAGGGATCAACTGTGATCCGTCGAGAAACCTGGAAGCAAGTGTTCAGTCTCCCTGCAGTGCCACCACAGGAGAAATGAAGTATTACACAGTTGCTTAATAAAATCAAAGGGTGTCTATGTATTGTACAGATGTGTCTGGGCCTCCAGAGCGAGAGATGCTCTTTGTAGCCACTTTACTCTCTATTATATAATGTTATTGAACGTAAGACCCCCCACTGAATTTCCAAATAGGGGGTTTGAAAGTGGGTTGCCTACACTTTAAAGGGGGTTTAAAATAATGATATATATATATTTTTAATTATTATTTTTTTTAATTATTATTTTTTTGGCCCCAAAGTAAAAAACTTTTTGTATACTTACCTTAATAATACCTCTCTGGTCCCGGATACCCCTTGTGGCCCCCAGGGATTGCTGAAGTTTCTTCTATATGTCTGCCCATAACATTTTATTTTGTCCATATTTTATTCTTCCAACGCTGTAAACATGAGGTGACTCTTCGGGATTTCATATTTATGCTGTGGAGAAGAGTGGACGGGCGATATCAGAGCTGTATATCTGAATCAAAGCGAAAAGTTCTAATTTTTTTCCCTTATCTGGAATATTGCTCCTTCCTAATCCTAAAACGTTCTCCATGACGTTGATAACTCGCGTCTTTTTCTAAAATGGCCATTCATCTGCTCATGTCCGGCTTTATATGGCCACTAATACAAAGCGTGGTAGCTTTATATGAAAATCACTCCCATCAGGCACCCCAATATTCAGGTCATGGTGACGAGAAAGGTTGTGGGGACTACATGAATCAGGTTCTGGCAAATGGAAAGTGTAAGATTACCGCTACGCTACCGCAACAGGATGGACACCGCTGTCCGGACATTTTTCGTTGTACTGATGAGGTGTCCTACTGGCTCCATGAGAATGAGGAGAGAAAACAGGACATTCTGGAGATGAGGGCGCTCATAGCAGAACTTCAGGAAGAGATCAGGAATCATGGACATCGTCTCAGAATTCTAGAACATCAGGTAAAGATTTCCATTAGCTGCATACTCACTATTTTGTGTATAAACAGTGACACCTGCAGGCCATAGCTAAGCATTACATGACTGTATAGAAAAATGTTTGTAGTATTATTCATAATTACTGGGAATATGGAAGCACTGATATCTCCAAACAGCACTATACTTAGGGTTGCTACCTTTTCCACCAAAAATTACAGGAGTGCCCCCGATAGGGCCAGCTGGGTAGTGTTATTATCTGTGGTGTTCTATGGTACTAAGGGGTACAAGTGTCCTCAACGTTTAAATTACTTAAATAGCTCCAAACTTCGCATGATCATTAATCCCATAATATATCATTATAGGGGTCAGAGCTCTGGTTTACTGATACACAGTTCCAAATGCTTTCCTCCACACAGCCAAAGTTACATGGTCAGGACTGGCCTTAAGGATGTGCGACCTGTGTGGTCATAGGGAGCATGAGCCATCTGTCACGGCTGTAGAGACCGCTCCGCCGTAGTGGAGTAGCAGCTGGTTAAACAATAGTCAATAACAGTCACTCAGACAAGAGTACCTGGGAGGATGTTCAGGCAGATGCTCGGAGTAGCAGACACGTGGCACAGGTGATGCTTGGCGAGTCAGATGACACAGGACGTGGCACATGATAACAGATGTGGCAGATGATACCAGATGTGGCTGATCAGATGAGATGTGGCAGATGAGGCACACACGACTCCAACAATAGGCTTAGGAACAGGAACAAAATACAGCAATGGGATACGGGAAGCAGGAAACGGGAACACTGGGAGCAGGATACGATTAAGGGACCATTTGCATAGACGAACACAGGAAGACTGACAACGCTCAGGCAAGGAGAGGAAGTTCAGAGCCCTTTTTAAAGTCCAGGTTGTCACTGGGTTGGATGGGAAACTTTAGACAGGTGCGTGCGCTGGTCCTTTAAGGTCAGGAGTGAGCGCGCGCACCCTATGGTACACAGGCGAGTGCTGAAGCTGGGTGTTTCTGCATCTCTGAGGGGTGAGACGCTGACATGAAGATACAGTCCGGCGGTCGCGGCTACCGGCAAGAGGGACGTGCTGGTGGTCAGCGACCGCGGGCATAACACCATCTCTTTGCTGAAGAGGGCGCCGCACAGAGCCTGATATATATGGTTTGTGAACACCACCAATCTTAATATGAACTATGTAGCAGTATAATTTAGACATTGTATAGCCTTGTTATTACTGTATATTACTTTATATATGGAGCTGTTAATATACTACTTTATATATAGAGCTGTTATATTACTTTATATATAGAGCTGTTATTATATTACTTTATATATAGAGCTGTTATTATATTACTTTATATATAGAGCTGTTATTATATTACTTTATATATAGAGCTGTTATTATATTACTTTATATATAGAGCTGTTATTATATTACTTTATATATAGAGCTGTTATTATATAACTTTATATATAGAGCTGTTATTATATAACTTTATATATAGAGCTGTTATTATATTACTTTATATATAGAGCTGTTATTATACTACTTTATATATAGAGCTGTTATTATATCACTTTATATATAGAGCTGTTATTATATTACTTTATATATAGAGCTGTTATTATATTACTTTATATATATAGAGCTATTATTATATTACTTTATATATAGAGCTGTTATTATATTACTTTATATATAGAGCTGTTATTATATTACTTTATATATGGAGCTGTTATTATATTACTTTATATATAGAGCTGTTATTATATAACTTTATATATAGAGCTGTTATTATATAACTTTATATATAGAGCTGTTATTATATTACTTTATATATAGAGCTGTTATTATATTACTTTATATATAGAGCTGTTATTATATTACTTTATATATAGAGCTGTTATTATATTACTTTATATATAGAGCTGTTATTATATTACTTTATATATAGAGCTGTTATTATATTACTTTATATATGGAGCTGTTATTATATTACTTTATATATAGAGCTGTTATTATATTACTTTATATATATAGAGCTGTTATTATATTACTTTATATATATGGAGCTGTTATTATATTACTTTATATATGGAGCTGTTATTATATTACTTTATGTATAGAGCTGTTATTATATTACTTTATATATAGAGCTGTTATTATATTACTTTATATATGGAGCTGTTATTATATTACTTTATATATAGAGCTGTTATTATATAACTTTATATATAGAGCTGTTATTATATCACTTTATATATAGAGCTGTTATTATATTACTTTATATATAGAGCTGTTATTATATTACTTTATATATAGAGCTGTTATTATATCACTTTATATATGGAGCTGTTATTATATTACTTTATATATAGAGCTGTTATTATATTACTTTATATATAGAGCTGTTATTATATTACTTTATATATAGAGCTGTTATTATATCACTTTATATATAGAGCTGTTATTATATTACTTTATATATAGAGCTATTATTATATTACTTTATATAGAGAGCTGTTATTATATTACTTTATATATAGAGCTGTTATTATATTACTTTATATATAGAGCTGTTATTATATCACTTTATATATAGAGCTGTTATTATATCACTTTATATATAGAGCTGTTAATATACTACTTTATATATGGAGCTGTTATTATATTACTTTATATAGAGAGCTGTTATTATATTACTTTATATATAGAGCTGTTATTATATTACTTTATATATGGAGCTGTTATTATATTACTTTATATATAGAGCTGTTATTATATTACTTTATATATGGAGCTGTTATTATATTACTTTATATATAGAGCTGTTATTATATTACTTTATATACAGAGCTGTTATTATATTACTTTATATATGGAGCTGTTATTATATCACTTTATATATGGAGCTGTTATTATATGACTTTATATATAGAGCTGTTATTATATTAATTTATATATAGAGCTGTTATTATATTACTTTATATATAGAGCTGTTATTATATTACTTTATATATAGAGCTGTTATTATATTACTTTATATATAGAGCTGTTATTATATTACTTTATATATAGAGCTGTTATTATATTACTTTATATATAGAGCTGTTATTATATTACTTTATATAGAGAGCTGTTATTATATTACTTTATATACAGAGCTGTTATTATATTACTTTATATATAGAGCTGTTATTATATTACTTTATATATGGAGCTGTTATTATATTACTTTATATATAGAGCTGTTATTATCTCACTTTATATATAGAGCTGTTATTATACTACTTTATATATAGAGCTGTTATTATATTACTTTATATATAGAGATGTTATATTACTTTATATATAGAGCTGTTATTATATTACTTTATATATGGAGCTGTTATTATATTACTTTATATATAGAGCTGTTATTATATCACTTTATATATAGAGCAGTTATTATATTACTTTATATATAGAGCAGTTATTATATTACTTTATATATAGAGCTGTTATTATATTACTTTATATATGGAGCTGTTATTATATGACTTTATATATGGAGCTGTTATTATATTACTTTATATATAGAGCTGTTATAATATTACTTTATATATAGAGCTGTTATTATATTACTTTATATATAGAGCTGTTATTATCTCACTTTATATATAGAGCTGTTATTATACTACTTTATATATAGAGCTGTTATTATATTACTTTATATATAGAGCTGTTATATTACTTTATATATAGTGCTGTTATTATATTACTTTATATATAGAGCTGTTATTATATTACTTTATATATATAGAGCTGTTATTATATTACTTTATATATAGAGATGTTATATTACTTTATATATAGAGCTGTTATTATATTACTTTATATATGGAGCTGTTATTATATTACTTTATATATAGAGCAGTTATTATATTACTTTATATATAGAGCTGTTATTATATTACTTTATATATGGAGCTGTTATTATCTCACTTTATATATAGAGCTGTTATTATACTACTTTATATATAGAGCTGTTATTATATTACTTTATATATAGAGCTGTTATATTACTTTATATATAGTGCTGTTATTATATTACTTTATATATGGAGCTGTTATTATATTACTTTATATATATAGAGCTGTTATTATATAACTTTATATATAGAGCTGTTATTATATTACTTTATATATGGAGCAGTTATTATATTACTTTATATATAGAGCTGTTATTATACTACTTTATATATAGAGCTGTTATTATATCACTTTATATATAGAGCTGTTATTATCTTACTTTATATATAGAGCTGTTATTATATTACTTTATATATATAGAGCTGTTATTATATTACTTTATATATAGAGCTATTATTATATTACTTTATATATAGAGCTGTTATTATATTACTTTATATATAGAGCTGTTATTATATTACTTTATATATAGAGCTGTTATTATATTACTTTATATACAGAGCTGTTATTATATTACTTTATATATAGAGCTGTTATTATATTACTTTATATATGGAGCTGTTATTATATTACTTTATATATAGAGCTGTTATTATATTACTTTATATATAGAGCTGTTATTATATTACTTTATATATAGAGCTGTTATTATATTACTTTATATATGGAGCTGTTATTATACTACTTTATATATGGAGCTGTTATTATATTACTTTATATATAGAGCTGGTATTATATTACTTTATATATGGAGCTGTTATTATACTACTTTATATATAGAGCTGTTATTATATTACTTTATATATGGAGCTGTTATTATATTACTTTATATATAGAGCTATTATTATATTACTTTATATATGGAGCTGTTATTATATTACTTTATATATGGAGCTGTTATTATATTACTTTATATATAGAGCTGTTATTATATTACTTTATGTATGGAGCTGTTAATATACTACTTTATATATAGAGCTGTTATTATATTACTTTATATATAGAGCTGTTATTATATTAATTTATATATAGAGCTGTTATTATATTACTTTATATATAGAGCTGTTATTATATTACTTTATATATAGAGCTGTTATTATATTACTTTATATATAGAGCTGTTATTATATTACTTTATATATGGAGCTGTTATTATATTACTTTATATATAGAGCTGTTATTATATTACTTTATATATAGAGCTGTTATTATATTACTTTATATATAGAGCTGTTATTATATTACTTTATATATAGAGCTGTTATTATATTACTTTATATATAGAGCTGTTATTATATCACTTTATATATAGAGCTGTTATTATATCACTTTATATATGGAGCTGTTATTATATGACTTTATATATGGAGCTGTTATTATATTACTTTATATATAGAGCTGTTATTATATGACTTCATATATGGAGCTGTTATTATATGACTTTATATATGGAGCTGTTATTATATTACTTTATATATAGAGCTGTTATTATATCACTTTATATATGGAGCTGTTATTATACTACATTATATATAGAGCTGTTATTATATTACTTTATATATAGAGCTGTTATTATATTACTTTATATATGGAGCTGTTATTATATTACTTTATATATGGAGCTGTTATTATATTACTTTATATATGGAGCTATTATATTACTTTATATATGGAGCTGTTATTATATTACTTTATATAGAGAGCTGTTATTATATTACTTTATATATAGAGCTGTTATTATATTACTTTATATATGGAGCTGTTATTATATGACTTTATATATGGAGCTGTTATTATATTACTTTATATATAGAGCTGTTATTATATCACTTTATATATGGAGCTGTTATTATATTACTTTATATAGAGCTGTTATTATATCACTTTATATATGGAGCTGTTATTATATTACTTTATATAGAGCTGTTATTATATCACTTTATATATGGAGCTGTTATTATATTACTTTATATAGAGCTGTTATTATATCACTTTATATATGGAGCTGTTATTATATTACTTTATATATGGAGCTGTTATTATATTACTTTATATATGGAGCTGTTATTATACTACATTATATATAGAGCTGTTATTATATTACTTTATATATAGAGCTGTTATTATATTTCTTTATATATGGAGCTGTTATTATATTACTTTATATATAGAGCTGTTATTATATTACTTTATATAGAGAGCTGTTATTATATTACTTTATATATGGAGCTGTTATTATATTACTTTATATAGAGAGCTGTTATTATATTACTTTATATAGAGCTGTTATTATATTACTTTATATATGGAGCTGTTATTATATTACTTTATATATGGAGCTGTTATATTACTTTATATATAGAGCTGTTATTATATTACTTTATATATAGAGCTGTTATTATATTGCTTTATATATGGAGCTGTTATTATATTACTTTATATATGGAGCTATTATATTACTTTATATATAGAGCTGTTATTATATTACTTTATATATGGAGCTGTTATTATATTACTTTATATATGGAGCTGTTACTATATTACTTTATATATGGAGCTATTATATTACTTTATATATGGAGCTGTTATTATATTACTTTATATAGAGAGCTGTTATTATATTACTTTATATAGAGCTGTTATTATATTACTTTATATATGGAGCTGTTATTATATTACTTTATATATGGAGCTGTTATTATATTACTTTATATATAGAGCTGTTATTATATTACTTTATATATGGAGCTGTTATTATATCACTTTATATATAGAGCTGTTATTATATTACTTTATATATAGAGCTGTTATTATATTACTTTATATATGGAGCTGTTATTATATTACTTTATATATAGAGCTGTTATTATATTACTTTATATATAGAGCTGTTATTATATTACTTTATATATGGAGCTGTTATTATATTACTTTATATATGGAGCTGTTATTATATTACTTTATATATAGAGCTGTTATTATACTACTTTATATATAGAGCTGTTATTATATTACTTTATATATGGAGCTGTTATTATATTACTTTATATATAGAGCTGTTATTATATTACTTTATATATGGAGCTGTTATTATATTACTTTATATATAGAGCTGTTATTATATTACTTTATATATAGAGCTGTTATTATATTACTTTATATATAGAGCTGTTATTATATTACTTTATATAGAGAGCTGTTATTATATTACTTTATATATGGAGCTGTTATTATATCACTTTATATATAGAGCTGTTATTATATTACTTTATATATAGAGCTGTTATTATATTACTTTATATATAGAGCTGTTATTATATTACTTTATATATGGAGCTGTTATTTTATTACTTTATATAGAGCTGTTATTATATTACTTTATATATAGAGCTGTTATTATATTACTTTATATATAGAGCTGTTATTATATTACTTTATATATAGAGCTGTTATTATATTACTTTATATAGAGAGCTGTTATTATATTACTTTATATATAGAGCTGTTATTATATTACTTTATATATAGAGCTGTTATTATATTACTTTATATATAGAGCTGTTATTATATTACTTTATATATAGAGCTGTTATTATATTACTTTATATATAGAGCTGTTATTATATTACTTTATATATAGAGCTGTTATTATATTACTTTATATAGAGAGCTGTTATTATATTACTTTATATATAGAGCTGTTATTATATTACTTTATATATAGAGCTGTTATTATATTACTTTATATAGAGAGCTGTTATTATATTACTTTATATATAGAGCTGTTATTATATTACTTTATATATAGAGCTGTTATTATATTACTTTATATATAGAGCTGTTATTATATCACTTTATATATAGAGCTGTTATTATCTTACTTTATATATAGAGCTGTTATTATATTACTTTATATATGGAGCTGTTAATATACTACTTTATATATGGAGCTGTTATTATATTACTTTATATATGGAGCTGTTATTATATTACTTTATATAGAGAGCTGTTATTATATTACTTTATATAGAGAGCTGTTATTATATTACTTTATATATGGAGCTGTTATTATATTACTTTATATATGGAGCTGTTATTATATTACTTTATATAGAGAGCTGTTATTATATTACTTTATATATAGAGCTGTTATTATATTACTTTATATATGGAGCTGTTATATTACTTTATATATAGAGCTGTTATTATATTACTTTATATATGGAGCTGTTATATTACTTTATATATAGAGCTGTTATTATATTACTTTATATATAGAGCTGTTATTATATTACTTTATATATAGAGCTGTTATTATATTACTTTATATATGGAGCTGTTATATTACTTTATATATAGAGCTGTTATTATATTACTTTATATATGGAGCTGTTATTATATTACTTTATATATAGAGCTGGTATTATATTACTTTATATATAGAGCTGTTATTATATTACTTTATATATGGAGCTGTTATTATATTACTTTATATATAGAGCTGTTATTATATTACTTTATATATGGAGCTGTTATTATATTACTTTATATATAGAGCTGTTATTATATTACTTTATATATAGAGCTGTTAGGGCATGACCACACGTGGCGGATTTCCTCCGCAACTGTCCGCATCAATGCCGCACAGAATCTGCGTTGCAGATTCTGCTGCGGATCTGCACAAAATGTGCAGTAAATTGATGCGGACTAGCTGCTGCGGACTGCGGGAAAAGTGCTTCCCTTCTCCCTATCAGTGCAGGATAGAGAGAAGGGACAGCACTTTCCCTAGTGAAAGTAAACGAATTTCATACTTACCGGCCGTTGTCTTGGTGACGCGTCCCTCTTTCGGCATCCAGCCCGACCTCCCAGGATGACGCGCCAGTCCATGTGACCGCTGCAGCCTGTGCTTGGCCTGTGATTGGCTGCAGCCGTCACTTAGACTGAAACGTCATCCTGGGAGGCCGGACTGGAGACAGAAGCAGGGAGTTCTCGGTAAGTATGAACTTATATTTTTTTACAGGTTGCTGTATATTGGGATCGGTAGTCACTGTCCCGGGTGCAGAAACAGTTACTGCCGATCGCTTAACTCTTTCAGCACCCTGGACAGTGACTATTTACTGACGTCTCCTAGCAACGCTCCCGTAATTACGGGAGCCCCATTGACTTCCTCAGTCTGGCTGTAGACCTAGAAATACATAGGTCCAGCCAGAATGAAGAAATGTCAAGTTAAAAAAGCAAGACGCATCCGCAGCACACATAACATGTGCATGACAGCTGCGGACTTCATTGCGGAAATTAGAATCTCCATTGAAGTCAATGGAGAAACTCCGCCATGAGTCCGCCACTGCTCCGCAACAGACAGAGCATGCTGCGGACACCAAATTCCGCTCCGCAGCCTATGCTCCGCAGCGGAATTTTAGGCATCGTCTAAACGAACACTGCTAAATTAAAGTGAAAGTCAATGGACAAACGGCTCCGCTGCGGATTAACGCTGCGGAGTGTCCGCAGCGGAATTTAAGTGAAATTCCGCCACGTGTGAACCCAGCCTTATTATACTACTTTATATATAGAGCTGTTATTATATTACTTTATATATAGAGCTGTTATTATACTACTTTATATATAGAGCTGTTATTATATTACTTTATATATAGAGCTGTTATTATATTACTTTATATATAGAGCTGTTATTATATTACTTTATATATAGAGCTGTTATTATACTACTTTATATATGGAGCTGTTATTATATTACTTTATATATAGAGCTGTTATTATATTACTTTATATATAGAGCTGTTATTATATTACTTTATATATAGAGCTGTTATTATACTACTTTATATATGGAGCTGTTATTATATTACTTTATATATAGAGCTGTTATTATATTACTTTATATATAGAGCTGTTATTATATTACTTTATATATAGAGCTGTTATTATATTACTTTATATATAGAGCTGTTATTATACTACTTTATATATAGAGCTGTTATTATATTACTTTATATATGGAGCTGTTATTATATTACTTTATATATAGAGCTGTTATTATATTACTTTATATATAGAGCTGTTATTATATTACTTTATATATAGAGCTGTTATTATATTACTTTATATATATAGTGCTGTTATTATATTACTTTATATATGGAGCTGTTATTATATTACTTTATATATAGAGCTGTTATTATATTACTTTATATATAGAGCTGTTATTATATTAATTTATATATGGAGCTGTTATTATATTACTTTATATATAGAGCTGTTATTATACTACTTTATATATGGAGCTGTTATTATATTACTTTATATATAGAGCTGTTATTATATTACTTTATATATGGAGCTGTTATTTTATTACTTTATATATAGAGCTGTTATTATATTACTTTATATATGGAGCTGTTATTATATTACTTTATATATAGAGCTGTTATTATATTACTTTATATATAGAGCTGTTATTATATTACTTTATATATAGAGCTGTTATTATATTACTTTATATATGGAGCTGTTATTATATTACTTTATATATAGAGCTGTTATTATATTACTTTATATATAGAGCTGTTATTATATTACTTTATATATAGAGCTGTTATTATATTACTTTATATATGGAGCTGTTATTATATTACTTTATATATAGAGCTGTTATTATATTACTTTATATATAGAGCTAATAATAATAATAATAATAATAATAATAATCTTTATTTATATAGCGCCAACATATTACGCAGCACTTTACAATTTAGAGGGAACATGAAACAAACAATATCAGACATTACATAGTGACAAAGTTCATTTACAATTCAAACCTGGGTAGTGAGGACCCTGCTCGCAAGAGCTTACAATCTATGAGGACATAAGGGAGACACAAAGTGTAACAGTGTTTGTTCTGTACAATAGTCCGGCCATTTTTATACACTTGCGGTGGTAACATAAAGCTGCATGAGCCGGTCACCAGCCACTATCCGTGTATGACGGACATGAAGAGAAGGAGTGTGAGGGAATCTTATTCTGATGACTAATCTAAATGGAGGGCCATGGAAAGGAGTCAGATTAGGGAATGTTATAGGCCTGTCTAAATAGATGTGTTTTCAGGGCACGTTTAAAACTGTGGATATTGGGAATTAATCTGATTGTCTGGGGTAGCACATTCCAGAGGACGGGTGCAGCACGAGAGAAATCTTGGAGACGGGAGTGGGAGGTTCGGATTATGGAGGATTTTAATCTAAGGTCGTTGGCAGAACGTAGAGTCCGAGTAGGGTGGTAGACAGAGATGAGGGAGGAGATGTAAGGAGGTGCAGCACTGTGGAGAGCTTTGTGGGTGAGAGTAATAAGTTTGAATTTTATTCGGAAGGGGATGGGCAACCAGTGCAGTGACTGGCACAGATTAGAGGCGTTGGTGTAGCGGTTGGTCATAAAGATGAGCCTGGCTGCTGCATTGAGGATAGATTGGAGAGGGGAGAGTTTAGTGAGGGGAAGACCGACTAGTAATGAGTTACAGTAGTCAAGACGAGAGTGAATCAGAGCAACAATGAGAGTTTTGGCAGTTTCCTCCGTAAGAAAAGAGCGGATTCTGGAGATGTTTTTGAGGTGAAAATGACAGGAGCGTGAAAGTGATTGTATGTGAGGAGTAAAGGAAAGATCTGAGTCAGAAATAACCCCGAGACAGCGGGCGTGCTGCTTAGGAGTTATGATAGTGCCACACACAGAGATGGAGACATCAGGTTTAGGGAGGTTAGTAGATGGTGGGAACACAAGGAGCTCAGTTTTAGAAAGATTCAGTTTCAGATAGAGAGAGGACATGATGTTAGAGACAGCGGACAGACAATAACTGGTGTTCTGTATTAGAGCAGGGGTGATGTCACGGGAAGAGGTATATAATTGGGTGTCATCAGCGTAGAGATGGTACTGGAAGCCAAATCTGCTGATGGTTTGTCCAATAGGAGCTGTGTAGAGAGAAAAGAGGAGCGGACCTAGGACTGATCCCTGAGGAACCCCGATATCAAGGGGAAGAGGAGAAGAGGTGGAACCAGCAAATGACACACTGAACGAGCGGTCAGAGAGATAGGAGGAAAACCAAGAGAGAGCCGCGTCCTTGAGGCCAATAGAGTGGAGCATGTTAAGTAGGAGTTTGTGGTCTACAGTGTCAAAGGCTGCAGAGAGATCCAAAAGAATCAGGAGAGAGGATTTACCGTCCGATTTAGCCGCCAAGAGATCATTTGAGACTTTAGTAAGGGCAGTTTCTGTGGAGTGTAGAGTGCGGAAACCAGATTGTAAGGGGTCAAGAATGGAGTTAGCAGAGAGATAGCGGATAAGGCGAGAGTAGACCAAGCGTTCCAGGAGTTTAGAGATGAAGGGCAGATTAGAGACTGGTCGGTAGTTGGCAGCGCTGGATGGGTCAAGTGTTGGTTTTTTCAATAATGGGTTTATAATGGCATGTTTAAAAGCGGAGGGAAAGATACCAGAGGAAAGAGAGAGGTTAAATATTTTAGTGAGGTGACTAGTGACAGCTGGGGAGAGGGACTGGAGGAGGTGTGAGGGGACAGGATCACTAGGGCAGGTAGTAGGACGAGAAGAAGAGAGGAGCCTCGAGACTTCTTCTTCAGTTAATGGGTCAAATGCTGAGAGTGAAGAAGAGGGAGTGCGGGGGGGAAGGGGATCGATGTTACTAGGGGACTGGGAGAGAATATCATGCCGGATGTTGTCAATTTTAACTTTAAAATAATTGGCCAGGTCTTCAGCACTGAGATCTGTGATTGGCGTCTGAACTTTAGGACTAAGGAGGGAGTGAAAAGTATCAAAGAGGCGTTTTGGATTATTAGATAGTGTGGAGATGAGAGAAGTGAAGTAGACTTGTTTGGCGCGGTGAAGGGCAGAGTTGTAAGTTTTGAGCATAAATTTGTAATGGAGGAAATCTGCATCCAAATGCGATTTTCTCCACAGTCGTTCGGCACATCTCAAGCACCGGTGAAGAAAGCGGGATTGAGGCGTGTGCCAGGGTTGTCGTCGTCTTTGTCGGGTGGTTCGGAGTGTAGTGGGGGCTGCTTCATCCAATGCATTTTTGAGAGTGTTGTTATAAAGTTTGGCAGCCAGATTGGGACAGGAGAGGGAAGAGATAGGGGACAATGAGGACTGTAGACTGTCTATGAGTTTCACAGTGTTAATGGCATGTAGATTTCTGTATGTCTGATACGTAGGGATGACCTGAGGAGGCAGAGAATATTTGATAGTAAAGGAGAGAAGATTGTGGTCAGAAAGCGGGAGAGGAGAGTTAATAAAGTCAGAAACTGAGCAGAGCCGGAAGAAGACCAGGTCAAGTGAATGCCCGTCTTCATGTGTAGGAGAGTTAGTAAGTTGTGACAGACCGAGGGACGAGGTTAAAGATAGAAACTGGGAGGCAGATGAGGAGATTGGGTTATCAATGGGGATGTTGAAGTCACCCATGATGAGAGTGGGTGTTTCAGAGGATAGAAATTGTGGAAGCCAGGCAGCAAAATGATCCAGGAATTGGCGGGGTGAGCCCGGTGGGCGGTAGACAACTGCCACTCGGAGGGGAAAAGGGTGAAAGAGTCTGAGGGTGTGGACTTCAAAAGAGGGAAATGTGAGTGAGGGGACCGGGGGAATGACCTGGAAAGTGCAGTGTGGGGAAAGAAGTATACCTACTCCTCCACCCTGCCTGTTCTCAGTTCTGGGGGCATGAGAGAACTGGAGACCACCATAAGCTAGAGCAGCAGGGGAAGCAGTGTCAGACAGGTGTAGCCATGTTTCTGTAAGAGCCAGAAGGTTGAGAGAGTTAGAAAGGAATAAGTCATGAATAAAGGTGAGTTTGTTGCACACGGACCGAGAGTTCCAGAGAGCACAGTTAAAAGAGACAGGAGAAGACATACAAGGAATGGCAAGAAGATTTGCAGGGTTTCTATGTGTGGCAGGTAAGTGGTTGAGCTTGGCAGAAGAAAAGGGAGGCCCAGGGTTGGGAGAGATGTCCCCTGCAGCTAGTAGCAGGAGAATGGAGAGAGACAGCAGATGGTTCTGTGATTTATGTGAGTGTTTTTTATGTTGGGCAGTGGGATGAGATGGGTTAAGTTGACTGAGGAAAGTGAATAGTGAATCGGAGCTGTACATGGGCGAGGCAAGGAGAGAGGGACTGATGTAGACTGTTTTTGGGCAAGTCTTAAATGGGCGATAGGATTGAAAACCAAGAGCAGCTATAATGATGAGAGCGGTGGCAAACATGTTTGTTTACAGATAGTTAGAAATCTAATATTGAGAGCGTGGGCTAGTTTGTCTGGTTTGGTAATGCAGCTTACCAGTCACTGACCCTGTGCAACTGCCATGTATAACTGCCAGGACACTTTGACAGTATGACACTTAGCCAGAGATGACTTCTGCCGTCGTGCCCCCCTGCACGAGTGCCTTCCCCATATGCTACATCTAAATTTATAGGGGAGTAGATGCTCAGATCTAGGCCTAATTAAGCTCGTTCAGCTATTAATCAAATCAACTAGACACATGAGGTGAAAAAGCTATGCAGAGATAAACAAACAAACTAGCAGGTCTGGATGATCATAAAACTTAACGACGATCAAACACTTTGACAAAACTTTGAGATAACATTAGACTATATAGCAAGACAGGAAAGCAGAGTACCATCAAATAAAAGTTTCAGCTTTTTGAAATGCAGCTACAGCAGGGATGAGGTTCATGCAGGAATGAAATGGATTATATACCTGTATGAAGAGAAGAGAGATGGATGTTAGATCTGTGCCATGTATAACTGCCAGGACACTTTGACAGTATGACACTTAGCCAGAGATTTTATATAGAGCTGTTATTATATTACTTTATATATAGAGCTGTTATTATATTACTTTATATATAGAGCTGTTATTATATTACTTTATATATAGAGCTGTTATTATACTACTTTATATATAGAGCTGTTATTATATTACTTTATATATAGAGCTGTTATTATATTACTTTATATATGGAGCTGTTATTATATTACTTTATATATAGAGCTGTTATTATATTACTTTATATATGGAGCTGTTATTATATTACTTTATATATAGAGCTGTTATTATATTACTTTATATATGGAGCTGTTATTATATTACTTTATATATAGAGCTGTTATTATATTACTTTATATATGGAGCTGTTATTATATTACTTTATATATAGAGCTGTTATTATATTACTTTATATATAGAGCTGTTATTATATTACTTTATATATAGAGCTGTTATTATATTACTTTATATATAGAGCTGTTATTATACTACTTTATATATAGAGCTGTTATTATATTACTTTATATATAGAGCTGTTATTATATTACTTTATATATGGAGCTGTTATTATATTACTTTATATATAGAGCTGTTATTATATTACTTTATATATGGAGCTGTTATTATATTACTTTATATATAGAGCTGTTATTATATTACTTTATATATGGAGCTGTTATTATATTACTTTATATATAGAGCTGTTATTATATTACTTTATATATGGAGCTGTTATTATATTACTTTATATATAGAGCTGTTATTATATTACTTTATATATAGAGCTGTTATTATATTACTTTATATATGGAGCTGTTATTATATTACTTTATATATAGAGCTGGTATTATATTACTTTATATATAGAGCTGTTATTATATTACTTTATATATAGAGCTGTTATTATATTACTTTATATATGGAGCTGTTATTATATTACTTTATATAGAGCTGTTATTATATTACTTTATATATGGAGCTGTTATTATATTACTTTATATATAGAGCTGTTATTATATTACTTTATATATGGAGCTGTTATTATATTACTTTATATATAGAGCTGGTATTATATTACTTTATATATGGAGCTGTTATTATATTACTTTATATATAGAGCTGTTATTATATTACTTTATATATGGAGCTGTTATTATATTACTTTATATATAGAGCTGTTATTATATTACTTTATATATAGAGCTGTTATTATATTACTTTATATAAAGAGCTGTTATTATATAACTTTATACATGGATCTGTTATTATATTACTTTATATATGGAGCTGTTATTATACTACTTTATATATAGAGCTGTTATTATATTACTTTATATATAGAGCTGTTATTATACTACTTTATATATAGAGCTGTTATTATATTACTTTATATATAGAGCTGTTATTATATTACTTTATATATGGAGCTGTTATTATATTACTTTATATATAGAGCTATTATTATATTACTTTATATATAGAGCTGGTATTATACTACTTTATATATGGAGCTGTTATTTTATTACTTTATATATAGAGCTGTTATATTACTTTATATATAGAGCTGGTATTATATTACTTTATATATAGAGCTGTTATTATATTACTTTATATATAGAGCTGTTATTATATTACTTTATATATATAGAGCTGTTATTATATTACTTTATATATAGAGCTGTTATTATATTACTTTATATATATAGAGCTGTTATTATACTACTTTATATATGGAGCTGTTATTTTATTACTTTATATATAGAGCTGTTATTATATTACTTTATATATAGAGCTGGTATTATACTACTTTATATATAGAGCTGTTATTATATAACTTTATATATAGAGCTGTTATTATCTTACTTTATATATAGAGCTGTTATTATATTACTTTATATATAGAGCTGTTATTATATTACTTTATATATAGAGCTGTTATTATATTACTTTATATATAGAGCTGTTATTATACTACTTTATATATAGAGCTGTTATTATCTTACTTTATATATAGAGCTGTTATTATATTACTTTATATATAGAGCTGTTATTATATTACTTTATATATAGAGCTGTTATTATATTACTTTATATATAGAGCTGTTATTATACTACTTTATATATAGAGCTGTTATTATATTACTTTATATATAGAGCTGTTATTATATTACTTTATATATGGAGCTGTTATTATATTACTTTATATATAGAGCTGTTATTATATTACTTTATATATGGAGCTGTTATTATATTACTTTATATATAGAGCTGTTATTATATTACTTTATATATGGAGCTGTTATTATATTACTTTATATATAGAGCTGTTATTATATTACTTTATATATGGAGCTGTTATTATATTACTTTATATATAGAGCTGTTATTATATTACTTTATATATAGAGCTGTTATTATATTACTTTATATATGGAGCTGTTATTATATTACTTTATATATAGAGCTGGTATTATATTACTTTATATATGGAGCTGTTATTATATTACTTTATATATAGAGCTGTTATTATATTACTTTATATATGGAGCTGTTATTATATTACTTTATATATAGAGCTGTTATTATATTACTTTATATAAAGAGCTGTTATTATATAACTTTATACATGGATCTGTTATTATATTACTTTATATATGGAGCTGTTATTATACTACTTTATATATAGAGCTGTTATTATATTACTTTATATATAGAGCTGTTATTATACTACTTTATATATAGAGCTGTTATTATATTACTTTATATATAGAGCTGTTATTATATTACTTTATATATGGAGCTGTTATTATATTACTTTATATATAGAGCTATTATTATATTACTTTATATATAGAGCTGGTATTATACTACTTTATATATGGAGCTGTTATTTTATTACTTTATATATAGAGCTGTTATTATATTACTTTATATATAGAGCTGGTATTATATTACTTTATATATAGAGCTGTTATTATATTACTTTATATATAGAGCTGTTATTATATTACTTTATATATATAGAGCTGTTATTATATTACTTTATATATAGAGCTGTTATTATATTACTTTATATATGGAGCTGTTATTATATTACTTTATATATAGAGCTGTTATTATATTACTTTATATATAGAGCTTTTATTATATTACTTTATATATAGAGCTGTTATTATATTACTTTATATATAGAGCTGTTATTATATTACTTTATATATAGAGCTGTTATTATACTGCTTTATATATGGAGCTGTTATTATATTACTTTATATATAGAGCTATTATTATATTACTTTATATATAGAGTTGGTATTATATTACTTTATATATAGAGCTGTTATTATATTACTTTATATATATAGAGCTATTATTATATTACTTTATATATAGAGCTGTTATTATATTACTTTATATATAGAGCTGGTATTATATTACTTTATATATGGAGCTGTTATTATATTACTTTATATATGGAGCTGTTATTATATTACTTTATATAGAGAGCTGT
Organism: Rhinoderma darwinii; assembly: GCF_050947455.1. Taxonomy (NCBI): domain Eukaryota; kingdom Metazoa; phylum Chordata; class Amphibia; order Anura; family Rhinodermatidae; genus Rhinoderma; species Rhinoderma darwinii. The sequence continues at coordinate 13,110,539 of NC_134690.1, read as the reverse complement.
TATTATATTACTTTATATATGGAGCTGTTATTATATTACTTTATATATAGAGCTGTTATTATATTACTTTATATATAGAGCTGTTATTATATTACTTTATATATGGAGCTGTTATTATATTACTTTATATATAGAGCTGTTATTATATTACTTTATATATAGAGCTGTTATTATATTACTTTATATATGGAGCTGTTATTATATTACTTTATATATAGAGCTGTTATTATATTACTTTATATATAGAGCTGTTATTATATTACTTTATATATGGAGCTGTTATATTACTTTATATATAGAGCTGTTATTATATTACTTTATATATGGAGCTGTTATTATATTACTTTATATATAGAGCTGTTATTATATTACTTTATATATAGAGCTGTTATTATATTACTTTATATATGGAGCTGTTATATTACTTTATATATAGAGCTGTTATTATATTACTTTATATATAGAGCTGTTATTATATTACTTTATATATAGAGCTGTTATTATATTACTTTATATATAGAGCTGTTATTATATTACTTTATATATGGAGCTGTTATTATATTACTTTATATACAGAGCTGTTATTATATTACTTTATATATAGAGCTGTTATTATATTACTTTATATATAGAGCTGTTATTATATTACTTTATATATGGAGCTGTTATTATATTACTTTATATATAGAGCTGTTATTATATTACTTTATATATACAGCTGTTATTATATTACTTTATATATGGAGCTGTTATTATATTACTTTATATATAGAGCTGTTATTATATTACTTTATATATAGAGCTGTTATTATATTACTTTATATATGGAGCTGTTATTATATTACTTTATATATAGAGCTGTTATTATATTACTTTATATATAGAGCTGTTATTATATTACTTTATATATGGAGCTGTTATTATATTACTTTATATATAGAGCTGTTATTATATTACTTTATATATAGAGCTGTTATTATATTACTTTATATATAGAGCTGTTATTATATTACTTTATATATGGAGCTGTTATTATATTACTTTATATATAGAGCTGTTATTATATTACTTTATATATGGAGCTGTTATTATACTACTTTATATATAGAGCTGTTATTATATTACTTTATATATAGAGCTGTTATTATACTACTTTATATATGGAGCTGTTATTATATTACTTTATATATAGAGCTGTTATTATATTACTTTATATATAGAGCTGTTATTATATTACTTTATATATGGAGCTGTTATTATACTACTTTATATACAGAGCTGTTATTATATTACTTTATATATAGAGCTGTTATTATATTACTTTATATATAGAGCTGTTATTATATTACTTTATATATAGAGCTGTTATTATACTACTTTATATATAGAGCTGTTATTATACTACTTTATATATAGAGCTGGTATTATATTACTTTATATATGGAGCTGTTATTATATTACTTTATATATAGAGCTGTTATTATACTACTTTATATATAGAGCTGGTATTATATTACTTTATATATAGAGCTGTTATTATACTACTTTATATATAGAGCTGTTATTATACTACTTTATATATGGAGCTGTTATTATACTACTTTATATATAGAGCTGTTATTATACTACTTTATATATAGAGCTGTTATTATATTACTTTATATATATGGAGCTGTTATTATATTACTTTATATATAGAGCTGTTATTATATTACTTTATATATAGAGCTGCTATTATCTCACTTTATATATATAGAGCTGTTATTATACTACTTTAGGCACGTAACCTGTCCCTGATGGTGGATGGAGCCACGTTGAATTTGTAATTATACAAATTTATATATGGAGCTATTATTATATTACTTTATATATGGGTCTATTATTATACTACTTTTTATATAGCATTGTTATACTACTTTATATATAGAGCTGTTATTTGAGCACTGTATGTTGGTATTTGTTGAGCCCATCCATCAACTGATATATTACTATCTCACTGATAACCAAGGTTTTCGTTCCGTTAAATTGTAAAAATGACTGCCTGATTTGAACGATTAAAATAAATTTATTATGATATTCTTAAAAATGGGCCCTTAGAGCCAAATTAACAGGCTCAATCATTAGGTCAGCTATTATATATATATGCTGAATCCCAACGATTGACTGGTAATAGCGCCGTACCACGCTACACCTTGCGCTATGTTGCGCTCGTCCGGCTCTTAAAGCCACGTACAATACTCTGGTCAGCAATAGGGTCAAAACCTCCAAGGTTTGGTCGCAAGCCCCCTATTACGAGATCACTGACCAGTATACTTCTCAAAGTTAGATTGTTAGTTGTAATATTCTATCGTTAATCCTACGCGTTTCAGAACCACCGTTACTGGTGGAACCTCTTCAGGGATTATTAGTGTTAAACGATAATTTTTGATTTAAATGCCGGAGCGCACGGTTGTGTGCATTAATGAACCTCCCGGCCCGTGCACGATCAAGATACAATGGTCGCACACGAGCCGGCGAGGTGCCGGTCTTTTAAGCGGCTAGGGCCCGCCCCCCATATTGACATGCCCCCGGCGTACCACCAATCCACATCCGACACGTCACTCAGGACCTGTCAGGATTGTGGCACGCCTTCAATTTTCGGCAGCCAATAGGGTATATGTAAGACGACTAGCGTCCCTAGTAACGCTGGAGATCCAAAAGCGGATCCAATGCTTCAATGGGGAGTATTAAACTGTGAGTGGATGCAATGTCCTAAGTAGAGGACAATGCGCCGAACAACCGGCCCAAAAACCCCCATTACTACCAGATTGCAGAGTGAACACAGTGCATGGCATAAGCTCGTCTGGCCGACACCACAGTTGCGTCTCGTTGCTATGACGACCACAGGACGCACACATATCACTGGGTAGGTTACAAGCATGCAACACTACTCCTCAAACGAAATCGAGATGTTTAAACCTCCACAGACATCTACACGGGTTACTAGGGTGTACTTAATACTATATCAAGATGGTACATAGCCATAGTACGAGGTAAAGACAGCTACCCATACTCACAAACCATGTATCCTTACAGTGTTCTATCTCTCCCTGGATTATAGATGACCCCTTCTCGTGTCTACTAAAGGGGACATACTAAACCAGCTTGTATTTCAAGGGTACATGGTTGTGGATGACAAAACGATGTCATAGAAAACACGCATACGAAATTTGTTCGTTCATACCCAGGGGAGCAGTGGTGCGCAGTCGAAAAATCCACTGTGCTTCCTTTTGAAGGATAATTTTATTAATATTCCCTCCTCTCATAGTGGGTCTCACGTATTCAACACCTTGGAATCTCAGAGAGGAACTATCCCCATTATGAAATTCCCAAACGTGACGCGATATCGGGGTATCCTCCTTCCTTCTGCAGTCCCCTATATGATCCCGTATCCTCCTCCTGAACTCTCTGATAGTTTTGCCAACATACTGTTTTCCACATATACAGGTAATCATATAGACAATGCCCTTAGTCCGACAGTTGATATACGTTCTGTTCTCAAAAATCCTTCCCGTACTCATACTCTTGAAAGTCGTGCCACATTGAATAGAGGCACACGCCTTACATGATCCACATCTATACGTCCCTTTGAGGTTACCATTGAGCCACGTAGTAGAGGGGTCCTGTCTACCCATATGGCTATGTACCACATAATCCTTGATATTCCTACCCCTCCTGAACGTAATCAAGGGAGAATGTCCCACCAAATCTCCAATATCTGGATCAGCCTCAAGGATCCCCCAATAACATTGGAGGATTTCCCTGATCTCCGAACTAGCTGAGTCAAATGTGCCAATGACTCTGATGATATTGTCATCACTTTGCTTTGGTCTGGGATTCAATAAATCATCACGGTTACATCCTAGGGCGTTCTGATAAGCCCCTCTTAGAATGTGTCTCGGGTATCCTCTATTAATAAATCTGTTTTCCAGTTCACATGCCGATATTTTGAAATCAGATACAGTGGAACAGTTTCGTCGTGCCCTCAAGTATTGACCCTTTGGTATTCCCCGTTTTAAATTCATAGGGTGACAGCTCTCCCACCTAAGTAAGCTATTTGTGGCCGTTTCTTTACGAAACATGTTGGTATGAATATTTCCACCCGCGGATTTCGATATCACTATATCCAAAAAAGTAATTTTATTCACACTAATTTCTGATGTGAAAAACAAACCTTTATCATTAACATTCAGTATGGCCACAAATTTCTCAAACTCCACCTGGGTCCCTTTCCATAATATTAAAATGTCATCGATGAATCTTATCCATAGTATGATATGCGATACCCATTGTTCCATTTTTTCACAAAAAACACATAACTCCTCCCACCAACCCAGGTATAAGTTCGCATACGTGGGTGCACAAGGGCTCCCCATCGCGACTCCCCTGAGTTGGTGGTAATATTTCTGGTCAAATAGAAAGAAATTGTGCTCAAGGATATATTTAAGGAGCGAGATAACAAATTCATTATGAGCTGCAAATTGGGTTCCTTTCCCCCTAAGGAAATGTTGAATGGCAAGACAACCCTGATCATGTGGGATAGAGCTATACAGTGCCTCAACATCTAAGGAGGCCAGTAAAACGTCCTGTTCACATCTAATACCATCCAACTTCCTTAGAGCATCCATCGTATCCCTGATATATGATGGGAGTGACACCACAAATGGTCTCAAAATCCTGTCAATATACAGGCTAGCATTTTGTGACAGACTGTTGATGCCCGAGACGATCGGTCTACCCTTTAATGGCTCCAGTCCTTTATGGATTTTTGGCAAACTATAAAAGGTAGCAATTTGGGGAAAATCAATCAGCATGAAGCTCATCTCCTTCTCACTAATAAGGTCCAAAGTTTTTGCAGGACCTAAAATCCCCTTCAATTGGTTTTTGAAAATCATCGTCGGATCTGTTTCTAGCACCCTATAACACTGTTTGTCTTGCAGTATTTTATAACACATCGCCTTGTACTTGATCCGGTCCATGACCACAGTATTCCCACCCTTATCAGATGGTTTGATAATAATACTGTCATCATTTTCCAGCGATCTAAGTCCTGCCATTTCCTCTCTGGTTGTATTAAATCGGCCACATTTAGATTTGTCTAGTGACCGAAGTTGATCCTCCACCACCTTAATGAACACATCGATCGGGGTATTATCGTTGAGAGGCGCGAATTTACTAGAAGGAACCCTTAGATCCGTGAATGGACCTTTTCCTTCCTCCCTTTGGCCTTCCTCCCATAACCCCTCCAACAGTCTGAGATCAGGAAGATCATCCTCCACTAAACCTAGCTCAAGACACTTGCGTCTATCATGTGTCCTAAAAAATTTTTGGGCCGGTTGTTCGGCGCATTGTCCTCTACTTAGGACATTGCATCCACTCACAGTTTAATACTCCCCATTGAAGCATTGGATCCGCTTTTGGATCTCCAGCGTTACTAGGGACGCTAGTCGTCTTACATATACCCTATTGGCTGCCGAAAATTGAAGGCGTGCCACAATCCTGACAGGTCCTGAGTGACGTGTCGGATGTGGATTGGTGGTACGCCGGGGGCATGTCAATATGGGGGGCGGGCCCTAGCCGCTTAAAAGACCGGCACCTCGCCGGCTCGTGTGCGACCATTGTATCTTGATCGTGCACGGGCCGGGAGGTTCATTAATGCACACAACCGTGCGCTCCGGCATTTAAATCAAAAATTATCGTTTAACACTAATAATCCCTGAAGAGGTTCCACCAGTAACGGTGGTTCTGAAACGCGTAGGATTAACGATAGAATATTACAACTAACAATCTAACTTTGAGAAGTATACTGGTCAGTGATCTCGTAATAGGGGGCTTGCGACCAAACCTTGGAGGTTTTGACCCTATTGCTGACCAGAGTATTGTACGTGGCTTTAAGAGCCGGACGAGCGCAACATAGCGCAAGGTGTAGCGTGGTACGGCGCTATTACCAGTCAATCGTTGGGATTCAGCATATATATATAATAGCTGACCTAATGATTGAGCCTGTTAATTTGGCTCTAAGGGCCCATTTTTAAGAATATCATAATAAATTTATTTTAATCGTTCAAATCAGGCAGTCATTTTTACCATCCATCAACTGCAGCATTTGTGTACTCTCACGACTTATGTCATCTCTTCGTATTGCACTTTATTGAATGTGCTATCTCCTCCATCGGATACGATCTTTTCTCCCTGTGTCGCTCTCTCATTGGTGGCTGGGATCCGGCCCCCGTCCTCGTCGCTGGTGACGTGCCTGCTGTCTGATCTACGTGACCGGGTCTTCCTGACGCGGTCATGTGCTTCGGACTCCAGCTCGTCGCTGCTGGCGCCGACGTGGGCGCGGCTTCTCTAGCCTCCTTGAAACAGCGACCTGTAACCATACAGGGCACCCAGCCTTATCATCTAGCATATACATCAGGTGCATTAAACCTAGCCTATTGGTCTGCTCCCACATAAAGGGTCTATGACTTCAACCTAACACCACCCCCAGATGAAGGCATTAGCGCCGAAACGAGCGTTGGGGTGGATCCCAGCTGTGATTGTCCGGTCTTTACACTATGGGTATGTCAAACCTCCATACTATGGCTTACTTACTGATTTAACATACCTTTCTCCTGTTTTACTCTTGTCTGTGCATGTTTATTCTTTCTGCATGCAGAATATATTTATGGTGTTTGGCATATATTGCACCCTACTAAGACACTAGCCATTGATTGCAACTTTTTGTGAACTAGGAATAATGTATTCTTTGACCTTTACTGCATGTAATTATATCTGATTTGGTTACCTAAATCAAATACTTTAGATATCCTCATTGGTTGCACTGGCTTCATCAGGGCATTCACACATACTGTATGCATTATTAGCGTTTATTTGGACAATTTCTTGCTGAGCATCCTTGTTTTTACTGTTGGCCTATGGATTCTTTTTACTATTGTATGACTTATATGTGTTAATAAAGAATTTTTGTACTTTTCCATTACCTTTTGTTTTCTCAGCATCTTTTTCTTCTTTTGGCCTCATTTGTTGAGCCCTGTAGGGTGATTGTAAAGGATCTGCCAGGCACAGCTTCTGTTTCAACGCCCATAGGTAATCAGTCTGCACCTGCTTCTATGTCTGTGAGACTGACTCCATCTTCCACCACTCAGGATGGCAGGCTTATGAGTGGGAGAGCCTATCACAGCCTGGCCAGACGGAGCTAGCTCCCGCCCTCTGTCTATTTATACCTGCCTTTCCTGTTCCTCCTTGCTTGTGATTCTTCTCTGCTGGTTTCCTGGCCCTGCTGCAGCTTCTTGAACTACTTGTCCCTGCTTCATACTGACCCCGGCTTACTGACTACTCTCCTGCTCTGCGTTTGGTACTTCGTACACTCCTGGTTTGACTCGGCTTGTTCACTTCTCTCCTGCTCTGCGTTTGGTACCTCGTACACTCCTGGTTTGACTTGGCTCGTTCACCACTCTTGTTGCTCATGGTGTTGCCGTGGGAAACTGCCCCATTTCCCTTAGCTTCTGTGTACCCTTGTCTGTTTGTCTGTCATGCACTTATTGAGCGTAGGGACCGTCGCCCAGTTGTACCCCGTCGCCTAGGGCGGGTCGTTGCAAGTAGGCAGGGACTGAGTGGCGGGTAGATTAGGGCTCACTTGTCTGTTTCCCTACCCCCACCATTACATAATCACAAGCCCATTTAACTAGTCTACCCCGGTCCCTCACACTACTATGGACCCCCTTGAGACCCTGGCTCAGCAAATGCAGGGTCTCTCCCTACAGGTCCAGGCCCTGGCTCAGAGGGTCAACCAGCCTGACGCTACCATGGTAGTGCCCCTCACCTCACCTCTTGAACCCCACCTCAAGTTGACTGACCGGTTCTCAGGGGACCGTAAGACTTTTCTCTCCTTTCGGGAGAGTTGTAGGCTCTGTTTTCGCTTAAAGCCCCACTCCTCAGGTTCTGAGAGCCAGCGGGTGGGTATAATTATGTCCCGGCTCCAGGAAGGGCCCCAAGAATGGGCCTTCTCCTTGGCTCCTGACGCCCCTGAACTTTCCTCCGTTGATCTTTTCTTTTCTGCTCTCGGACTCATTTATGACGAGACTGACAGGATTGCCTTTGCCGAGAGTCAGCTGGTGACCTTACGTCAGGGTAAGAGACCTGTTGAGGAGTATTGTTCTGACTTTAGGAAGTGGTGCGTAGCTTCTCGGTGGAATGACCCTGCCTTAAGGTGCCAGTTTAGGTCTGTCGAACGCCCTGAAAGACCTGCTAGTTAGCTATCCCTCTTTTGACTCCCTAGACCAGGTTATGGCTTTAGCGGTACGACTTGACCGATGTCTCAGGGAACGACGACTTGAACGTTTTTGTGTTTTCCCCTCTGACTCCCCCATGATGCCTCCCGAGGTCCCGTTGCTTCACTCTTGCACGGAAGACTCAGAGGTACCTATGCAACTCGGGGCCTCCGTGTCCCCCCGACAACGTAGAGAGTTCCGCAGGAAGAATGGTCTCTGCTTCTATTGTGGGGATGACAAGCATCAAGTGAACACCTGTCCTAGGCGTAAGAATAAGCAGCCGGAAAACTTCCGCGCCTAAGTGATCATCGGGGAGGTCACTTGGGCGCACAGGTATTTCCCGTAAATATGAAACTTAATAAAATCTTGCTTCCCTTTCATGTCTCTTTTGGTGGTAGGTCTGCTACCGGCAGTGCCTTCGTGGATTCAGGGTCTTCTGCTAATATCATGTCTGTGGAATTTGCTATGTCTCTAGCTATGCCTTTGATTGATTTGCCTAAACCTGTCCCGGTAGTGGGTATCGACTCCACTCCACTTGCTAATGGTTATTTTACACAGCATACCCCTGTTTTTGAACTCCTTGTTGGCTCCATGCATTTGGAGCAGTGCTCTGTACTGGTGATGCAGGGATTATCGTCCGATTTGGTTTTAGGCCTTCCCTGGTTGCAGTTGCATAATCCCACGTTTGACTGGAATACTGGGGAGCTTACCAAATGGGGTAATGAATGCTTGACGTCAAGTAAGCCCAGCGTAATGTAGGCGCAGCCGTAATGAAGGAAGCGCATGACTAGGTGTTTGGGAGTTCTAGGCTATTATGTTCTAGGTTATTATGTTTTAGGCTATATTTATAGGGATTGGAGGGTTATGTGAAAGGGGCATGGGGCAAAATGTATCTATATGTGGTGGGTGGAGAATAAAGTATATAAGTCCATGCGGGGAAGAGGCAGCCCTCTTTCCCGCTGGACAACAGGAGAAAGTTTTGTCCTGTTATTACATTTAAAAAAAAATATATATATATATATTCATAATTTTCACTTACCTGATGGACGCGGCGATGGAGACCACGATTGCCAGGATCCGGGATGCAGCGATGCAGCACGGCGTGGGATGGCTGGATGCGCTGTTTGCCGGGGCTCTTCCTCCAGTTCCAGCGGCTGGAGAGGAGAGTGAGGGCCGCAGCAGCAGGCGTTCCAGGCCTCAGGAGAGGCCTTCATCAGCAGAAACACCTCGGTCTGGTCGGCGCCGAGGGAGCCCCTCCAGGGACCCTCCTCCTCCTGCTGGTCCGGAGCTGCACCCTGGCGACGGGCCGCGGAGGTCTGGGAGGAATCCCATCAGGCGGGCAAGACCGGAGGTGACAGGAGGGGGGGGGGCCGCGGCGGCCATCTTCCTCCCTCCTGTCTGCAACAACAAGACCGGAAGTGCACGCTGGACCGGAAGTGCACGCTGGACCGGAAGTGCACGCTGGACCGGAAGTGCACGCTGGACCGGAAGTGCACGCTGGACCGGAAGTGCACGCTGGACCGGAAGTGACGGCTTTCTCCGGTGCCGATGTTCCTGGTGCCGAAGGAGCTCTTCAGAAGGACGTCCGGACATCAGACCCGATCCGGAGGAAGAGGCGGGCGGCCTCCAGATGGGGAGCGAGACCGCCTCCTGCTGGAGCAGGGAGGCGTGTGGCGGCGGCAGCGACCGGAAGGACCCGGGCAGCTTCGGTGAGCGACGCCGGGCCCAATCCGGACAAGGGGGGGCAGCGGTCTGCGAGACAAGTGACGAGCAGAAGATTTTTTTTTTTGTCAGTCTGAATATGTCGCGCCACCAGCGGGTGGCAGGATCGTGGCTGGATATGTCGCGCCACCAGCGGGTGGCAGGACCGTGGATGGGCCGCGTTCCGCTGGGCCTGGAGCTTCATCAACCAGAAGTGTGCGGAGCTACGGGGAGCGTGGGGTGCAGGAGCACCACTCCCCAGGATCGTCACGACCGACGCCAGGATCATCTGGAGTGGTGGACGCGTCCGCTGGGAGGTCACCTCAGGGACGTACGGGTGAGTTTACCACGGATGTGGTGCCGGGGATGTGTGGGGGGGATGTGGGGGGGATGTTGTCAATGTCACAGATGCAATTGTTGTTTAGAGGGATGCAGGAGTATTTTATGAGAACTGTGCCAGGCGTAGAGCAGTCGCCAGCGAGGGTATGGGGCGCTGCTAGTGAGGCGTCTGCTAGTGCGGCAGGGAGTGCAGTTGCTAACGAGGCGATTTCTGGTGCGGCTGCGGCAGGGATTGCGGGTGTTAGTGACGTGGCGCCGGTTGTGGGTGCCGTAGTGGCGGTGGAAAAAGCGGTTGATGCGGCGGCGAGTGCGGCTAAGAAAGTGGTGGAGGATGTGCGTTTGGCGGATGCGGCAAAAGGCGAGGTTTATGTGTGCTTTGAGGGCCCGCTGGGGGCGCATTTGAAGGTGGAAATTAGGGAAAAGATCTGGAAAGATGAATATGTTGAGATTTTTTCTTTGCTGCCGTTAGAGAAGTTTAATTTGGACCGGTGGAAACCGGATGAAAGTAAGAAGGAGGAGGAGGAGCGGCGGCGGTATCGCTTTATTCCTCGGACTTTTGCGAATTGGCTGCAGGCTTTCACTATTTTGGCTAATGTGGTGGGTGAGAAGGCGCCGGAGAACTGTTCGGCGTTATTTTGTTATATGGATTCGGTAGGGGAGGCGTATCATGTATACGGCGGTAATGCTTGGTTGCGGTATGACGAACAGTTTCGTCAACGGAAGTCGGTGCGCCCGTCATTGCGATGGGACCACAAAGATATCAGTTTGTGGATGCGGCTGATGTCTGCGCCAAAACAGGGGCAGCAGCCCTTTCGGGATGCGGCCGGCGGTCAGGGGTCAGCAGCGGGTCGGTCAGGATCCTCGGGAAAGGGGTGTTGCTGGCAGTACAACGAGGGGCATTGCAAGTTTGGCCCAGACTGCAGGTACAAGCACGAGTGCTCCGGTTGCGGAGGCGCCCATGGTTTGTCCAGATGCTTCAAGAAGCATAGGGGCAGGCAGGGAGATGCTGAGCAGAAGAGGGGCGACGCCGGTGAGGGTGGAAAGGATGCTCCCGTTTTTAAGGGGGTATCCAAATAAGAAAGTGGCAGAGTTGTTGTGGTTAGGTTTTTCAGTAGGTTTTCGGATTCCTTGTACGTCGGCTGGACGTGATGGGGTGGTCCGTAATTTGTCGTCTGCTTTGGCGCGGCCTGATCTGTTTATGGATAAGTTGCTGAAGGAGGTGGCGTTGGGCCGCATGGCGGGTCCGTTTTCCTCCCCGCCTGTTCAGAATTTGCGGGTTTCCCCGTTAGGTTTGGTTCCTAAAAAGGAGGCGAATAAATTCCGCCTTATTCATCACTTGTCTTATCCGGAAGGCGAGTCGGTGAATGACGGCATTGATCCGGCATTGTGCGCGGTCAGTTACACTTCCTTTGATGCGGCGGTTGTTTGGGTTCGGAAATACGGGAAGGGCTCTCTGTTAGCAAAAACTGACATTGAGGCCGCTTTTCGTTTATTGCCGGTGCATCCGGATAGTTTTTGTTTGCTGGGATGTTATTGGCAGGAGGAATATTTGGTAGATTGTTGCCTCCCGATGGGCTGCTCCATTTCATGCGCTTATTTTGAGATGTTTAGCACGTTTTTGGAGTGGGTTGTCCGTCGGGAGGCGCAGGTGCAATCTGCCCTGCATTATCTGGATGATTTCCTGTTTATCGGGCCGCCAGGTACCTATGTGTGTGCAGGATTGCTACACACTATGGAGAGAGTGGCAAAGGATTTTGGGGTACCTCTGGCGCCTGAAAAAACCGAGGGACCCACGACGGTCATTAAGTTTTTGGGAATCATGATTGATTCAGATAATATGGAGTGTCGCTTGCCTGATGATAAGTTGCTGGAGATGAGAGGGTTGGTGGCGAGTGCGCTGCGCAGGAAGAAGATACAATTGCGGGACTTGCAATCCTTGTTGGGGCATTTGAATTTTGCTTGTAGGATTATGCCCATGGGGCGGGTGTTTTGCAGGCGATTGGCAGGTGCTACCGCAGGGGTGCATTCCCCTCATCATTTCATTAGGCTGTCGGCGGAGTTGAAAGCCGATTTGTTGGTGTGGGGGGAGTTTTTGCAGAGCTACAATGGGCGGTCGGTGCTCATGTATCAGCCGGTGTCTAGTGTGGACTTGGAGCTGTATACGGATGCATCAGGTGCATGTGGATTTGGGGCTTATTTCCAGGGGCAGTGGTGTGCGGGTTGGTGTGCGGGTTGGTGTGCGGGGGTGTGCGGGTTGGTGTGCGGGTTGGTGCGCGGGTTGGTGTGCAGGAGGTTGGCCTGATACATGGCATGAATGTGGTTTTTAAATTGGCTCTGCTGGAATTGTTCCCGATTGTGGTGGCGGCGGAGTTGTGGGGGGATTGTCTGCGGGACCGGAGAGTGCGTTTCGTATGTGACAATCTGGGTGTGGTTCAGGCTGTTAATGCGCAGACAGCTAATTCTCCGCCAGTCGTGCGACTATTGCGACATTTAGTTTTGAGAGGTTTGATGTTGAATGCGCATTTTGTGGCAGTGCATATTCCTGGGGTGCTGAATTCTGTGGCTGATTCCCTTTCTCGTCAACAGTGGGACAGGTTTCGTCTGCTGGCGCCGGGGGCGGAGTCTCATGGCCTGCCTTGTCCAGAGCATCTGTGGAAGGTGGTGTGACAATGGCGATGTCGCTCGTGTAAAGGTCGGTTAGTGCGGTTACGTGGCAGAGGTACAGTGCGGTATGGCAGGTATGGGAGGCGTTGTTGGATAATGCGCAGGCGGGTATTGCAGATCGGCAGGCGTGTTTGTTGTATTTTATAGGAAATGCGTACAGTGAGGGGGCGTCTGCAGCAACGGTCGCTCGGAGTTTGTCGGCCTTGGCTTTTTGGTTCAAGAAGAAAGGTGAGGAGGACGTGACTAAGTCCTTTCTGGTGCGGCAGGCAATGAAGGGTTTCAGGAGGGGTTCCGCAGTTAGGGATCTCAGGAAGCCGGTGTCATTTGAGCTGTTGGTAGCGATTTGATGAGGGATGTTTGTGTTTCGGCGTTTGAAGCGCGGCTATTTACACTGGCCTTTTCTTTGGCTTTCTTTGGGGCGTTCCGGATATCGGAGTTGGTGTCGGCCAGTAAGAGTGTGGCAGGGGGCTTATTGTACGCTGATGTGGATTTGGATGGCTCCTGCCTTTCTTGTTTGCTTCGTAGATCTAAGACAGATCAGGAGGGAAGAGGTTTTGTGGTGCGTTTGTATGAGTTACCAGGGTCGCGGGTGTGCCCAGTTCACTGTTTTCGGGAGTTTGTCGCAGTGAGGCCTGAGGGGCCGGAGTCTTTGCTGGTTCATTCAGATGGGTTGTCTCTGTCAAAATTCCAGTTTTCACAGGTGTTCAAAAAATGCATCCTGTTGTCCGGCAGAGGTGGAGCAGGTTTTAGCTCTCATTCCTTTAGAATTGGCGCAGCTACGGAAGCAGCTCGGTGGGGTTTATCCCCAGCGATGGTTAAGAAGATCGGTAGGTGGGAGTCAGACCGATATAGGTTGTATGTGCGGCCTCACTTGCTTTGAGGCGGTGGTGATGAGATGTGCTGGAGGTGGATATGGAGTAGTTACGTTGCTGTTTTGTGTTGTTTTAGGTGCAGGTCCCTGCTTGATCTGGATTATTGGGCACTCCTACGTGCACTGGGGAGGTGTGCGTGCAGATGTTCGTCCGGCCGGACGGCAGTTGGGCCTGGATCACGCAGAGGTGCAGGTCAGATGGTTGGGTCTGCGGGGCATGCTGTGGTGTAGGCTGTTACCGGAGGTACAATTTTATGCAGGTTTGGACAGGGCGCCGGATATTTTGGTGGTGCACCTTGGCGGCAATGATTTGGGCATTCGGTCGTCCAGGGATTTAGTGAGGGATGTGAAGATCGACCTTTTGCGGTTGTGGTCGTCTTTCCCAGGAGTGGTGATTGTATGGTCGAATATTGTGGCTCGCAAGGTGTGGCGGCAGGCACGTTCCGTCCATAGCCTGAATAAAGCGCGAGCAAAGGTGAACAAGGTAGTTGGCAGGTTTGTGGCACACAATGGCGGTGTTGTGGTGCGGCATAAGGAGTTGGAGGGCAGAGAGGTAGGTTTCCTCAGGGCGGATGGTGTTCACTTAAACGAGGTGGGTCTTGATATGTGTACCCTGGACATCAAGGAGGGCATGGAGAAAGCCCTGCAGTTGTGGAGGGACAATCATGTGTAAGGGGTCACACATGATTGTCGTGGCGGTAGGAGGAGGGGTCTTTGGAGGCACGTAATGGTAAGAAGGAGAAGCAACAATGGAGATTGTTGGAAGAGAACTCGGGGCGTTTAACCCGGGATAGTATTGGAGGGGCTGGGGAGTGGTTACCCAGCTCATATATATTCCTGATGGGCAGGGTCCCCAGGAAGGGAGAGAGAGGTCTTGGACATGGTTGGTGCCCTCGGGTCAGGTGCAGAACGGCTGTAGGGTAAGAGGTCCAGACCTAATAAGGAAACGATGGAGTTTGGTATTTAACGATTGAAGTGCCTTCAAGGATCCTTTATCTGGAGTTGGGAAATAGAGCAGGATGTTATCATGGAGTTATGATGTGTTTATGGTTATGCTCTTTTATCAGAAAAAAGGTGTGTTTAATAAATGGCTGCTGTGGCCTTTACACCAAAATTCATGTGTGGTCTCTTATTGGGGTTTGGGGGGTGTAAGGCCGTAGATAGCGAAAGCATCAAACATACCTTAAGTCATGTTTTTCTGTTAATTCTATTTCTCCCCCTGAGGAGGTGAACACGCTACCTGAGTTTGTTCAGGACTTCGCTGATGTTTTCTCTAAGGAGGCCTCCGAAGTGTTACCTCCTCATAGAGAATACGATTGCGTTATCGATTTGGTACCAGGAGCTAAGCTCCCTATGGGTAGGATATTTAATCTCTCTTGTCCCAAACGTGAAGCCATGAGAGAGTATATCCAGGAATGCCTGGCCAAGGGTTACATTCGCCCCTCTACTTCTCCGGTAGGTGCTGGCTTCTTCTTCGTAGGGAAGAAGGATGGTGGTCTTAGGCCATGCATTGACTACCGTAACTTGAATAAGGTCACTGTAAGGAACCAGTATCCCCTTCCTCTGATTCCTGATCTCTTTAATCAGGTTCAGGGGGCCCAATGGTCCTCTAAGTTTGATCTACGGGGGGCGTATAACCTTATCCGCATCAAAGAGGGGGATGAGTGGAAGACTGCGTTTAACATGCCCGAAGGTCATTTCGAATACCTCGTCATGCCCTTTGGGTTGTGTAATGCTCCCGCGGTCTTCCAGAATTTCATAAATGAGATTTTAAGAGATTACCTGGGGGTATTTCTTGTAGTGTACCTTGATGACATACTTGTGTTTTCCAAGGACTGGTCCTCCCACATTGAGCATGTCAGGAAGGTGCTCCAGGTCCTTCGGGAAAACAAACTGTTTGCGAAGACCGAAAAATGTGTGTTTGGGGTGCAGGAGATACCATTTTTGGGTCAAATCTTCACTCCTTATGAATTCCGCATGAACCCCGCCAAGGTCCAGGCTGTGGCGGAATGGGTCCAACCTGCCTCCCTGACGGCGTTACAGTGCTACTTGGGGTTCGCTAATTATTACAGGAGATTTATTGCTAACTTCTCGGTCATCGCTAAGCCTCTTACGGACCTCACTCGCAAAGGTGCTGATCTCCTCCACTGGCCTCCTGAGGCTGTCCAGGCTTTTGAGGTCCTTAAGAAGTGCTTTATCTCGGCCCTGGTGCTGGTTCAGCCCAACCAAATGGAGCCATTTATCATGGAGGTTGACGCATCCGAGGTGGGAGTGTGGGCTGTCTTGTCCCAGGGTACCAGGTCCCTCACCCATCTCCGCCCCTGTGCCTACTTCTCCAGGAAGTTATCGCCTACTGAGAGTAACTATGATATTGGCAACCGCAAACTCTTAGCCATTAAATGGGCATTTGAAGAGTGGCGCCACTTCCTGGAGGGGGCTAGGCACCAGGTTACGGTCCTTAC
The DNA here is from genome assembly GCF_050947455.1 of Rhinoderma darwinii. Taxonomy (NCBI): domain Eukaryota; kingdom Metazoa; phylum Chordata; class Amphibia; order Anura; family Rhinodermatidae; genus Rhinoderma; species Rhinoderma darwinii. The sequence continues at coordinate 13,094,190 of NC_134690.1, read as the reverse complement.
CGACCACAAGAATCTGGTTTTCCTAGAATCTGCCCGGAGGCTAAACCCGAGACAAGCTCGATGGGCGTTATTTTTTACCAGATTGAACTTTGTGGTTACCTATAGGGCTGGGTCTAAAAATATTAAGGCTGATGCTCTGTCGCGTAGCTTCATGGCCAGCCCCCCTTCGGAGGAAGATCCTGCTTGTATTTTGCCTCCAGGTATAATCATTTCCGCTTTTGATTCTGATTTAGTCTCTGAAATTGCGGCTGATCAAGGTTCAGCCCCCGGGAACCTTCCTGAGGACAAGCTGTTTGTTCCCCTGCAATTCCGGCTAAGGGTACTTAAGGAAAATCATGACTCTGCACTATCTGGTCATCCAGGCATCCTGGGTACCAAACACCTCATTGCCAGAAACTATTGGTGGCCTGGGTTGCCTAAAGACGTTAAGGCCTACGTCGCCGCTTGTGAGGTTTGTGCTAGGTCCAAGACTCCCAGGTCCCGACCAGCGGGCTTACTACGTTCTTTGCCCATTCCCCAGAGACCTTGGACCCATATCTCCATGGATTTTATCACCGATTTGCCTCCATCTCAAGGCAAGTCTGTGGTGTGGGTTGTAGTAGACCGCTTCAGTAAGATGTGCCACTTTGTGCCCCTCAAGAAACTACCCAATGCTAAGACGTTTGCTACCTTGTTTGTCAAACACATCCTGCGTCTCCATGGGCTCCCTGTCAATATTGTTTCTGACAGAGGAGTACAATTTGTTTCTTTGTTTTGGAGAGCCTTCTGTAAAAAGTTGGAGATTGATCTGTCCTTCTCCTCTGCCTTCCATCCTAAAACTAATGGCCAAACTGAGAGGACTAATCAGTCTCTAGAACAATATTTAAGGTGTTTTATCTCTGACTGTCAATATGATTGGGTCTCATTCATTCCCCTCGCCGAATTTTCCCTTAATAACCGGGTCAGTAACTCGTCAGGGGTCTCCCCGTTTTTCTGTAATTTTGGGTTTAATCCACGGTTCTCTTCCGTTTCACCTGGTAGTTCCAACAATCCCGAGGTAGAAGTCGTTCATCGGGAACTGTGCACAGTCTGGGCCCAGGTTCAGAAGAACCTAGAGGCGTCCCAGAGCATACAAAAAACTCAGGCTGATAGAAGACGTTCTGCTAACCCCTTGTTTATGGTCGGGGATCTGGTGTGGCTATCGTCTAAGAACTTGCGCCTTAAGGTCCCGTCCAAGAAGTTTGCTCCCCGGTTTATAGGGCCGTACAAGGTCATTGAAGTCCTCAATCCTGTCTCCTTCCGACTGGAGTTGCCCCCATCTTTTCGAGTACACAACGTGTTTCATGCCTCCCTCCTTAAACGCTGCTCCCCATCCTTGGCTCCCTCGAGGAAACCTCCTGTCCCCATTCTCACCCCTGAGGGGGTGGAATTCGAGGTGGCCAAGATTGTGGACAGCAAGATGGTCCAAGGCTCCCTCCAGTACCTGGTCCATTGGAGAGGATACGGGCCTGAGGAGAGGACTTGGGTACCCGCCCGGGATGTTCACGCTGGGGTATTGGTCAGGAGGTTCCACCTTCGTTTCCCCAATAAACCAGGTCCACCTAGAAAGGGTCCGGTGGCCCCTCATAAAAGGGGGGGTACTGTAAAGGATCTGCCAGGCACAGCTTCTGTGTCAACGCCTATAGGTAATCAGTCTGCACCTGCTTCTATGTCTGTGAGACTGACTCCATCTTCCACCACTCAGGATGGCAGGCTTAGGAGTGGGAGAGCCTATCACAGCCTGGCCAAACGGAACTAGCTCCCGCCCTCTGTCTATTTATACCTGCCTTTCCTTTTCCTCCTTGCTTGTGATTCTTCTCGTTTGGTTTTCTGGCCCTGCTGCAGCTTCTGAACTATTTATTTGACCCTGCTTCATATTGACCCTGGCTTACTGACTACTCTCCTGCTCTGCGTTTGGTACCTCGTACACTCCTGGTTTGACTCGGCTCGTTCACCTCTCTTGTTGCTCACGGTGTTGCCGTGGGCAACTGCCCCATTTCCCTTAGCTTCTGTGTACCCTTGTCTGTTTGTCTGTCGTGCACTTACTGAGTGTAGGGACCGTCGCCCAGTTGTTCCCCGTCGCCTAGGGCGGGTCATTGCAAGTAGGCAGGGATTGAGTGGCGGGTAGATTAGGGCTCACTTGTCTGTTTCCCTACCCCCACCATTACAGTGATATTTACTTAGATATTATGAGGCGCGGCTATTTAGGTACTATACAGTATATTATATATGCCGTGTATGGGGTGGCAGCACTGCATAGAATTGTTATATGGACAACTGTATGAAAGAGGGTTTTTTTTACCAACGTATGGCAGTATTATTTATTTACCATACTATATGGCTCTTATAATTGGGCACAGTCTAGTTATTTCTACATTGTATGACAAAACCCCATTTGTAGGGCGTCAACGGTAGGTACCACACATGGCATCATCCAGCATAAGGCCAGCCCTGTACATGATAAAATGCTGCCTGCCTCCAGCCACTACTAGGCAGAGCCAATACACAGCCCAAACGCCTTTTTCCCGTTTTGCATGTAATATCACTTTAAATGGTAACTAAACTTTCAAAAAATGTTTGACGTGTCACAGTGACTTGTCAGAAGTTTTTACCTATGGGGGTCTGAGCACTGAAACCCCCACCGATCGCTTAAACCAGCAGAAGCGCCCAGGGGAGCGTTGTGCTGCTTTGTTTCAGATCAGCTTTTCTCGGAAAGCGGAGCGAGTGGCGTACGGGCTTGTAGACTTTCTATTGAGCCCATACACCACTTGTTTGGCTTTCCGAGAGGACGCAGTGGCTCAGCGCTCACCCCCACCGATCAAAACTTGTGACATGTCAAAGGTTTTTTTAAAGTTTCGTTACCCTTTAAACCAAGGGTGCACAGATAAATGGACCCGATAGAAAAAACTTAGTAGGGTTCTCCTAAGTCCACGCTAATTCACCCACCATCCTGGCACAAGAATCCTTAGCTCTTGACCTCAGTTCTTGTCACGGCTTCTAGGAGATATATGTCTCATGTCTCATGTCTCATGTCTCATGTCTCATGTCTGTCTGTCTGGCCACTGGTAGTGAACAGTCTTTGCATGTACATTATTTTTTAATAATTAGAAATAAATAAAAAGTTAACATATTGGATGTAATAGCAGAATACAGCCACAGTATATCAGCGGCCGCGTGACTGTGTCTCTGCCCAGTTGTGAGATTTGCAGCATTTTTATTCATCATCAGATATGAAGATAACAAAGTCCTGTGACTACGACTGCTCCAACCTGTACTACAATGGAGTCCGCCGCTCCGGCGTCTATACCATACTGCCATCTAGTGGAGGAAGCCCGGTAGAGGTTTTCTGTGACGTGGAGACTCAAGGTAAAGAGATGAATGCTGCTTATATGTAACAGAGTAGTCCCATTTAAGTGTTTTATATACTAGTGACAGGCCCAATATTTTATTTGACTGCGGTATCATCGGGATTCGTGATTAAATGCAAACTTTTAATATGTAGTGGGTACATTATAATTTTTGTCGGATGGCCGGTGACTAAAGTGCAGCCACTAAAAATAATTCTAAGACATAAATATAGATTTAGTGTTCTAAAAACCAATTTCTGGGAGAATTTTTTTTTGACTGATCATATTCTTCTTTTACGTTTGTATGAATTATAGCTTGACAGCCAAATAATTCCAATAACATAAAACATTCAGAGCTCCCGGCTATACTAGGATGTTAATGAGTCAGCCCTACTGCCCATTCATAGCTAATAGGATCCATTAACAGCATTTAACCTACATGTTGACCGTTTCCAGGTAGAAATTGATATTTTTTTTGTACTAAACTAAGCACAAAATGATCTGAAAAATATGTCAAAACGGGAGAAAAAGATAATGAAGGTTTACATTACAACAATGCTGGATTGGATATTTGCTGACTATAAAGTTGTCTAGTTTGGAAAAAAACATTTTCAAATATTATTTGGGGGTATTCTGAGTTAGTGAAGTTGAACCCCTCGTTCAGATCTTTTATCCAGAGCAAGAACAGGCTTCAAAGAGCATCTCTCAGTCTGGAGGACACAACATTACACAGGTGTCCTATTGATTTCATAGTGAACTGTGTAATACTTCATTTCTCCTGTGGGGGCACTGGAGGAGAATTGAACACTTTCTTGCCAAGTTCCCCATAGATCACTGCTGATCGCTGGGGTTCCAGGACATTTTTTAAGCAACTTATCATCGGGGGGCCCTTCTAAGAGGTAGAGCTTGTCCGAAGTTGACTACCCCCCATGCTACCAGTCCATACAAGCAGCTCTGCAGTGAAGCCGCTCCCATGAACAGACAATGGCGTCCTTATTTTCTTTCTCTTATTCTGTAAGGAGGAGGGTGGACAATGATTCAAAGGCGCAGAGATGGATCCGCCGGTTTCAACCGCACCTGGAAAGAATACAAAGAAGAATTTGGTGATCCGAACCGTGAATTCTGGCTAGGAAATGAGAACATCCACCAAGTCACCAGTCAGGGGGGACACTCACTGCTGATAAACATGGAGGACTGGGATGGGGAGCACAAGTACGCCCCCTACAGGGAGTTCAGGTAAGTAACAATACAGAGACAGAAATTAAATCAATTTCATTGTACAGTAGGGGGCACTATTGTTCTTTTACTGGAGGTTAGAGCATCTGATTTAGGCCCCATGCACACGACCATAGATTTTATCCGTAATTACGGACACATTCATTTCTATGGCTGGTATATTTACGGGAAGGTGTCTGCACCGAAGAAAGTTTCCGTAAAAAATAGGACCTATTTTTTTATTTTATAGACCGTGCTCCCGTACTTTATAATGGGAGCACGGCCCGCAAATGCGGGTGACTGTCCCCGGCCGTCCCCGGTCAGCCGCGCCCGTAATCATTAGTGATTACTCAGGAATTCAACAATCATCATCTTTTCTTTATCATTTATATTTTTGAAAGCATGACCCACAGATCCAGGTCACTGAGATAAATCCAAGAGGGCTGTACAGATGTAGCCATCTTTATCTTGACTTTTAACGCATTAAATACACAGTGGTAAGATCCCTTATCATGACTTTTTCAATGGCTTTTGTTGTGTGATATCACAAGGCAGCATGTTATGGGTCAAGATAAAGATGGCTACATGCGTAGATAGTTGATGGATAGATAGATAGATAGATAGATAGATAGATAGATAGATGATAGATAGATAGATAGATAGATAGATAGATAGATAGATAGATAGATAGATGATAGATAGATAGATAGATAGATAGATAGATAGATAGATAGATAGATAGATAGATATGAGATAGATAGATATGAGATAGATAGATATGAGATAGATAGATAGATAGATAGATAGATAGATAGATAGATAGATAGATAGATAGATAGATAGATAGATATGAGATAGATAGATAGATAGATAGATAGATAGATAGATATGAGATAGATAGATATGAGATAGATAGATAGATATGAGATAGATAGATAGATAGATAGATAGATAGATAGATAGATAGATATGAGATAGATAGATATGAGATAGATAGATATGAGATAGATAGATATGAGATAGATAGATATGAGATAGATAGATATGAGATAGATAGATAGATAGATATGAGATAGATATGAGATAGATAGATAGATAGATAGATAGATAGATAGATAGATAGATAGATAGATATGAGAGAGATAGATAGATAGATATGAGATAGATATGAGATAGATAGATAGATATGAGATAGATAGATAGATATATATGAGATAGATAGATAGATAGATAGATATGAGATAGATAGATATGAGATAGATAGATAGATAGATAGATCGATATGAGATAGATAGATAGATAGATAGATAGATAGATAGATAGATAGATAGATAGATATGAGATAGATAGATAGATAGATAGATATGTCTGACATGTATCTCTGCGCAACGTACATCGCACCGCCAGAGTCCCCGTACTCCAACCCAGACAGCTTTGAGATTATACAAAGGGAAGCCGCCCATTTCCAGACCCTGGGCAGCGTTCTCATCTACGGAGACCTCAATGCAAGAACGGGAAGAGATAAAGACTACCTGACCAATGATGGAAATATCTTCATCTTTGGAGCAGAGGCCGACTGTCATAACTCCCTACAGAAAGAGAGAAACAGCTATGACAGCACCGTCAACAAAAGCGGGAAAAAACTACTGAATCTATGTCGAAGCTTAGGACTCCACATACTGAATGGCCGCACCAAGGGAGACTCTTTAGGAAGGTATACACTAAACTCCCATGTAGGCAGCAGTGTAGTAGACTATGCCATCACGGACATGGACCCCGCAAACATTGGCGCACTCATAGTCACTCCACAAACGCACCTGTCAGATCACAACCAATTACTTCTATACATCAAATCCACAACCAAACCATCTGCACAAAAACCACATCAAACCGGCCTCTTCAACCTGCCCCCATCTTATAAATGGTCCAAAACGTCAACTATAAAATATAAAGAGACAATGAACAGACCAGAAGTGCAGGAGATGCTTCACAACCTCTACAACAAGGTGTATGAGACAAGCCCAGGAGGGGTCAATCAGGCCGTAAATGACCTCAATAATATATTCTATACCATGGCAGAGAAGTCTGACCTGAAAAGATGTGACTACAAGAGGCCACAAGAAATATATCCTAACGGTTGGTTTGACCGTGAGTGCAAAGAAGTACGGAAGACCCTAAGAAATGCCTCAAATAAGAAGCACCGAGACCCAAACAACACCGGTCTGAAGGAGGCCTACAGCAACATACAGAGGCAATACAAGACCATCCTCCGAAAGAAAAAACAAAGGCACATCTCCACCAAACTTACCCAACTCCAAGACGCCCTCCATGACAACTCGTTCTGGGAATTATGGAAACACATGGGCAAAAATTGCAAGAAAAACAACCTTCATATTCAAAATGGCAACATCTGGCTCCAATATTTCAGGGACCTCTACAAAGATATCCCGAAAGAAGAACAAAGCCAAGAACAAAAACAAATAATATCAAAATTGAAGGCGATGGAGGAAACACTTAAAGATTCTCAAAACCCCCTGGATACACCAATAACACTGCAAGAAGTAACAGAGAGAACCTCAGACATAAGGTGTAAAAAATCCAGCGGCCTAGACAGAATCTCACCAGAAATGATAAAACACAGCCCGCCAGAAATACAGGCCGCAATAGTCAAACTATTTAATATAGTGCTGAGTGCCGGCTACTTCCCGCAAATCTGGAACCAAGGCCTTATAACACCAATCCACAAGAGTGGGGACAGGTACGACCCGGCCAACTACCGAGGGATATGTGTCAGCAGCAACCTGGGGAAACTGTTCAGCAGCATCCTGAATAAGAGAATCCTCAGCTTCCTCTCCCAGCACAATGTCCTCCACCAAAGCCAAGCTGGGTTCATGCCAAACCACCGCACCACTGACCACATCTACACCCTGCGCAGCCTCATCAAGAGCCACGTCCACAATACAAAGCATGGGAAGATTTACGCCTGTTTTGTGGACTTTAAGAAGGCCTTTGACTCAGTGTGGCACCCGGGCCTATTCCTGAAACTGCTGGAGAGCGGAATAGGAGGTAAAACCTATGACGTCATCAGAAGCTCCTACACAGAGAACAGATGCAGCGTGAAGGTGAACGGGAGAAGAACGGCTGATTTCCAGCAGAGCCGAGGAGTCAGACAAGGCTGCAGCCTCAGTCCAACGCTCTTCAACATCTACATCAATGAACTGGCCACAGCTCTGGAATCCTCCTCAGCACCAGGTCTCGCCCTCCATGACACCCAGGTGAAATTCCTGCTGTATGCAGATGACCTTCTGTTACTATCACCAACCGAGAAAGGTCTCCAAGACAACCTGCAAATCCTAGAAAAATTCAGCTCCACGTGGGCACTACCCATCAATGCCAAGAAAACCAACATCATGGTGTTCCAGAAGAGAAACTCAAAATCCCCCAGGCACCCGACCTTCACACTAAATAACGCCACAATCACAGCGACCGACAGGTACACTTACCTGGGCCTAGAAATCAACCAATCAGGAAGCTTTAAACAAGCCATAGAGATTCTGAAAGACAAGGCGTGCAAAACCTTCTATGCCATCAGACGAAAACTCTATCATCTCAAACCACCAGTGACGGTCTGGCTGAAAATCTTTGACTCCATCATCTCCCCAATCCTCCTGTATGCCAGTGAAGTCTGGGGTCCGGACACATACCCAGACTGGTCAAGGTGGGATTCCAGCCCAACAGAAATCTTCCACCTAGAATTCTGCAAACACCTTCTCCAAGTCCATCGGAGCACCTCAAATAGTGCCTGTCGGGCAGAACTGGGCAGATTCCCACTACACCTCACAATCCAGAAGAGGGCGCTATCATTCTGGGCCCATCTACACAGCAGCAGGCAAAGTTCCTATCACCATAAAGCCCTGTTACACCAAGGGGTCCCAGGTAAACCAGGCCCCCCAGAACATCTCACCCTGACCCGGCCTGAAGAAAATGTCACCCAGCGCGGCCTCACAAAAGCCGAAATCAAGAAGACAATAAACAAAGGCCAAGAGGAATATATCAGTGACTGGAGGAACGACATAAAGACATCCCAGAAACTGACAATATACCGGAGTCTACAGCGGGAATATAAACTGGCGCCATATCTGGAGAAACTGCCAAACCCCAGAGACAGACAGATCCTGAGCCGCTACAGACTGAGCGCCCACAACCTGCTCATCGAATCCGGGCGCCACAGACAGAACTACAAGCCCAGGGAGAGCCGACTGTGCCAACAGTGCGACCAGGAGGCCGTGGAGGATGAGGCCCACTTCCTGCTACACTGCTCCAAATACTCAGCAGTAAGGGACACTCACTTCAGGAGACTCTCTGATCTCTTACCGGACTTCAGCTCCATGGAAGAAGAAGAGAAACTCTACATCCTGCTGGGTGAAGAGGAAACCACAGTGGGCACAGCGGCACAATATGTCACTGCATGCCATAAACTGAGAGAGACATGATATGCCATGGACTTGTATAACCCCGACCCTAGATATGTCCCTATCCCCAAGCCCTCAGTCCCTATCCCTCATTCCCTTACTTCTTACTTGCTTTGGCAATGCTAATATGTATTTGGTCCTGCCAATAAAGCTTCTTTGAATTGAATTGAATTGAATTGATAGATAGATAGATAGATAGATAGATAGATATGAGATAGATAGATAGATAGATAGATAGATAGATAGATATGAGATAGATAGATAGATAGATAGATAGATAGATAGATAGATAGATAGATATGAGATAGATAGATAGATACATAGATAGATAGATAGATAGATATATAGATAGATATGAGATAGATAGATAGATAGATAGATATGAGATAGATAGATAGATAGATAGATAGATAGATAGATAGATAGATATATAGATAGATATGAGATAGATAGATAGATAGATAGATAGATACGAGATAGATATGAGAGAGATAGATAGATAGATAGATAGATAGGTAGGTAGATAGAGATATTTTCAGTTTTGGAAATATTATAAAGTATATTTTATTTGAATTTATATTATGTCTTTACTTCCTTTCTTGCAGCATAGAAAATGAATCCAACTTCTACCGGCTCGATGTGTCCGGGCCCAGGGGGCGGCCGAGGGCTCTTTTTCTTGGTACTACAATAAACGACGTTTCAGCACTCCAGGGTCTGGGAGTCTGTGTCGGACATCTCTCATGCGGGCTGCTGGTACTATCAGTGCTTCTACTCCAACCTCAATGGAGTTCACTATCCCGTAAGTGACCACTCATGATGCAACCACTGGGTTAACAAAAGATAGGACTGCCAAATTACTTCTCCAAGGACTGCCAGGTTAACCAGTGCTAGGACTGCCCTCTCCACAGACCCCACATAAGCCATACTGAGGTGCACACAGGCACTCCGTAGACAACTGAAAGGAGAGAGAAGAAGTGTTTGGGGTGTTTTTTTGGGAGGACAATACCAGGCACACCATGGGAAGACACTATTGATTTTGTTATGGGACCCTCGTTGCTCATTGCATGGGTGGATCTCCGGTCCTGGTTAGAAAACCAACATGTACAATTATAGTGGGGGAAAGGTACGGTGAACCATTCAGAGCTAGCTACAAAGAGTGTCTCTTGTTCTGGAGGACCCAACATGTCCAGGCATTGCATGGACAGCTCATTGACTTCTTTGAGGACTCTGTAATGATTCACTTACCTTGTGGTGGCGCTGCAGGAAAAATCAACACTCGCTTCCCGGTTCTCCCACAGAAGATGTTTCCCTAAAATGGCAAATTTACCTGGAAATATTGGTTGTCCTCTTGTGCGAAGCCGCTTAATCTTCTATTCGGTCCTTTCTGAGATATTCAGGTCTCTGAGGAAACCGTTTCTGGTTAAACCCTTAAAATTGGCCACCATGACGATGCCCACAGGGGCTGTGGCCCAGTTGAAGTATACTTATGTAAAACTCTGAACCAACTAATGATCCTGCTTGAATTTTGGCCCCAAAAAGTTTCTACCTTCACATGACTTTTGTGTTTGTCAAACGGCATTTCTTGGGTTCCTCAAGATTAAAAAATAAAATAAAAAATTGTGATGCGGAAGGGGACATGGTGCAGATCTAGATGTTGTCCCATGTGGGAAGAGTCATCACTGCCGCTAACTGAAGACTCACTACTCTGTCTCCAGTGCAGGATCCTTAGTGTAGTGTAGATCCTTGGGAGTAGAGATGGGATGGGCCCTCAAACTAAAACTCTGAACAGCCCCTAGGCCTTCAAACAATGACGTCAACTATCAGAAGGGCCATCCTGAAAGTGACCTCCACGAGGCTGACATATGAGGAGATGTTACGTGTAGTCGTCAATTTGTACAGCTTCTTTAGCCTTGGACTGTGTTCACACGTGGAGTTTTTGCCACGGTTCTATTGCAGTTTTTGGTGCATTTTTTTGGTCAAATTTTTTTGAAATTTTTGTTTTTTATAAGGGGGGAAGATATGTCAAAGGGCGCGATACAATAGGACCAGACGGCATTGTGTGGTACAGCTGGAAGAACACAGACTATTACTCACTAAAGAAAGTCGCCATGATGATACGGCCCGAAACACTCCACCTTCACACGTCCCCGTAATTTTCTGCATATTGTGGGTCAAACAATCATTGTGTTTTCGATTTGTAATTTGATTATTTTTTTAAATATGCCAAAAAGAAACTTGTGATGTGTGTTTCAGGAGAGGGCCTTCTGGGGTTTTTTAAGTTTCGTGCTCCCGAGGATCTGTTCTTTCAGAATTCAGTCCCTGAGTGCTGGTCCTAGGTGCAGTAGATGCGGCTCGTCCTCACTCTTTTAACATGATGTGTAAAAAATTTCCATTGAGATGTATTTGATTAATAGAGAAAAGTTTAATCCAGTAGGCGACATTAACATAAAGTGCTGCCCCTAGTGGCTACGTGAAGAACTTTTATCTTGGGCCGCCTCACCTTCAGGGCCGCGTAGTAATTGCGACACCTTAGTCTATAGCAAGGACACCCCTAGTATTATAGGAATTCATATTCAGCGCCCCAACACAATATCTCTTTGTTGGATAGACATTTCCTCTAGAACTTAAATCTCTTCGCTCTTTTTTTCTTAAAATGTTCTGCACAATAAATGTCCAAAACTGAACCGAACCATCTGTCTGGATAATACCTTCATAAGGCTATGTTCACACGGAGTATTTTGGGGGAGGAATATCTGCCTCAAAATTCCGTTTGGAACTTTGAGGAAGATTTTCCTCTCCCTGCACGCCGATTTTCGCGCCGTTTTTCGCCCACGGCCATTGAGTGCCGCGGGCATAAAACAGCGCGAAATACGCTTTCTCTGCCTCCCATTGAAGTCAATGGGAGGTCAGAGGCGGAAGCGCCCGAAGATAGGGCATGTCGCTTAGGGCAAGACGCCGACGCCTCCCATTGATATCAATGGGAGGCGTTCTCGGGCCGTTTTTGCCGAGTTTTGCGACGCGGTTTCCGCGTCAAAAAACTCGGCAAAATACCCCGTGTGAACATCCCCTAAAAGCAACTTCGTTAAACTGAGTATGAAGCTGATTTTACATTCTTGTACATAGGGGGCAGTATTATAATAGTTATATACTTGTATCTAGGGGGCAGTATTATAGTAGTTATATTCTTGTATATAGGGGGCAGTATTATAGTAGTTATATTCCTGTATATAGGGAGCAGTATTATAGTAGTTATATTCTTGTATATAGGGGCAGTATTATAGTAGTTATATTCTTGTATATAGGGAGCAGTATTATAGTAGTTATATTCTTGTATATAGGGGGCAGTATTATAGTAGTTATATTTCTGTATATAGGGAGCAGTATTATAGTACTTATATTCTTGTATATAGGGGCAGTATTATAGTAGTTATATTCTTGTATATAGGAGGCAGTATTATAATAGTTATATTCTTGTATATAGGGGGCAGTATTATAGTAGTTATATTCTTGTATATCGGGGGCAGTATTATAGTAGTTATATTCTTGTATATAGGAGCAGTATTATAGTAGTTATATTCTTGTATATCGGAGGCAGTATTATAGTAGTTATATTCTTGTATATAGGGGGCAGTATTATAGTAGTTATATTCTTGTATATCGGAGGCAGTATTATATTAGTTATATTCTTGTATATAGGGGGCAGTATTATAGTAGTTATATTCTTGTATATAGAGGCAGTATTATAGTAGTTATATTCTTGTATATAGGGGGCAGTATTATAGTAGATATATTCTTGTATATAGGAGGCAGTATTATAGTAGTTATATTCTTGTATATAGGAGGCAGTATTATAGTAGTTATATTCTTGTATATAGGGGGCAGTATTCTAGTAGTTATATTCCTGTATATAGGAGGCAGTATTATAGTAGTTATATTCTTGTATATAGGAGGCAGTATTATAGTAGTTATATTCTTGTATATAGGAGGCAGTATTATAGTAGTTATATTCTTGTATATAGGGGGCAGTATTATAGTAGTTATATTCCTGTATATAGGAGGCAGTATTATAGTAGTTATATTCTTGTACATAGTGGGCAGTATTATAGTAGTTATATTCTTGTATATAGGGGGCAGTATTATAGTAGTTATATTCTTGTATATAGGGAGCAGTATTATAGTAGTTATATTCTTGTATATAGGGAGCAGTATTATAGTAGTTATATTCTTGTATATAGGGAGCAGTATTATAGCAGTTATATTCTTGTATATAGGGGCAGTATTATAGTAGTTATATTCTTGTATATAGGGAGCAGTATTATAATAGTTATATTCTTGTATATAGGAGGCAGTGTTATAGTAGTTATATTCTTGTATATAGGGAGCAGTATTATAGTAGTTATATTCTTGTATATAGGAGCAGTATTATAGTAGTTATATTCTTGTATATAGGGGGCAGTATTATAATAGTTATATACTTGTATCTAGGGGGCAGTATTAGGCTGGGTTCACACGTGGCGGAATTTCACTTGAATTCCGCTGCGGACACTCCGCAGCGTTAATCCGCATCGAAGCCGTTTCTCCATTGACTTCCACTTAAATTTAGAAGTGTTCGTTTAGACGTTGAGTAAAATTCCGCTGCGGAGCATAGGCTGCGGAGCGGAATTTGGTGTCCGCAGCATGCTCTGTCTGTTGCGGAGCAGTGGCGGACTGGTTGCGGACTCATGGCGGAATTTCTCCATTGACTTCAATGGAGATTCTAAGTTCCGCTATGAAGTCCGCAGCTGTCATGCACATGTTATGTGTGCTGCGGATGCGTCTTGCTTTTTTGCCATGAAATTTCTTCATTCTGGCTGGACCCATGTATTTCTAGGTCTACAGCCAGACTGAGGAAGTCAATGGGGCTCCCGGAATTACGAGAGCGTTGCTAGGAGACGTCAGTAAATAGTCACTGTCCAGGGTGCTGAAAGAGTTAAGCGATCGGCAGGAACTGTTTCTGCACCCTGGACAGTGACTACCGATCCCAATATACAGCAACCTGTAAAAAAATAGAAGTTCATACTTACCGAGAACTCCCTGCTTCTGTCTCCAGTCCAGCTTCCCAGGATGACGTTTCAGTCTAAGTGACGGCTGCAGCCAATCACAGGCTGCAGCGGTCACATGGACTGCCGCGACATCCAGGGAGGTAGGGCTGGATGCCGAAAGAGGGACGCGTCACCAAGACAACGGCCGGTAAGTATGAAATTCGTTTACTTTCACTAGGGAAAGTGCTGTCCCTTCTCTCTATCCTGCACTGATAGAGAGAAGGGAAGCACTTTTTCCGCATTCCGCAGCAGCTAGTCCGCATCAATTTACTGCACATTTTGGGCAGATCCGCAGCCGTAATCCGCAACCCGGATTAGGTGCGGCATTGATGCGGACAGTTGCGGAGGAAATCCGCCACGTGGGGGCATGCCCTTATAGTAGTTATATTCTTGAATATAGGAGCAGTATTATAGTAGTTATATTCTTGTATATAGGGGCAGTATTATAGTAGTTATATTCTTGTATATAGGGGCAGTATTATAGTAGTTATAGTCTTGTATATAGTAGCAGTATTATAGTAGTTATATTCTTGTATATAGGAGCAGTATTATAGTAGTTATATTCTTGTATATAGGAGCAGTATTATAGTAGTTATATTCTTGTATATAGGGGCAGTATTATAGTAGTTATATTCTTGTATATTGGGGGCAGTATTATAGTAGTTATATTCTTGTATATAGCGGCAGTATTATAGTAGTTATAGTCTTGTATATAGGAGCAGTATTATAGTAGTTATATTCTTGTATATAGGAGGCAGTATTATAGTAGTTATATTCTTGTATATAGGGGACAGTATTATAGTAGTTATATTCTTGTATATAGGAGCAGTATTATAGTAGTTATATTCTTGTATGTATGGGGCAGTATTATAGTAGTTATATACTTGTATATAGGAGCAGTATTATAGTAGTTATATTCTTGTATATAGGAGCAGTATTATAGTAGTTATATTTTTGTATATAGGGGCAGTATTATAGTAGTTATATTCTTGTATATAGAGGCAGTATTATAGTAGTTATATTCTTGTATATAGGAGGCAGTATTATAGTAGTTATATTCTTGTATATAGGGGCAGTATTATAGTAATTATATTCTTGTATATAGGGGCAGTATTATAGTAGTTATATTCTTGTATATAGGGGCAGTATTACAGTAGTTATATTCTTGTATATAGGGGCAGTATTATAGTAGTTATATTCTTGTATAAAGGGGGCAGTATTATAGTAGTTATATTCTTGTATATAGGAGCAGTATTATAGTAGTTATATTCTTGTATATAGGGGCAGTATTATAGTAGTTATATGCTTGTATATAGGGGCAGTATTATAGTAGTTATATTCTTGTATATAGGGGCAGTATTACAGTAGTTATATTCTTGTATATAGGGGCAGTATTATAGTAGTTATATTCTTGTATATAGGGGGCAGTATTATAGTAGTTATATTCTTGTATATAGGAGGCAGTATTATAGTAGTTATAGTCTTGTATATAGGGGCAGTATTATAGTAGTTATATTCTTGTATATAGGAGCAGTATTATAGTTATATTCTTGTATATAGGAGCAGTATTATAGTTATATTCTTGTATATAGGGGGCAGTATTATAGTAGTTATATTCTTGTATATAGGGGCATTATTATAATAGTTATATTCTTGTATATAGGGGCAGTATTATAGTAGTTATATTCTTGTATATAGGAGCAGTATTATAGTTATATTGTTGTATATAGGGGGCAGTATTATAGTAGTTATATTCTTGTATATAGGGGCAGTATTATAATAGTTATATTCTTGTATATAGGGGTAGTATTATAGTAGTTATATTCTTGTATATCGGAGCAGTATTATAGTAGTTATATTCTTGTATATAGGGGGCAGTATTATAGTAGTTATATTCTTGTATATAGGGGGCAGTATTATAGTAGTTATATTCTTGTATATAGGGGCAGTATTATAGTAGTTATATTCTTGTATATAGGAGCAGTATTATAGTACTTATATTCTTGTATCTAGGAGCAGTATTATAGTAGTTATATTCTTGTATATAGGAGCAGTATTATAGTAGTTATATTCTTGTATATAGGGGCAGTATTATAGTAGTTATATTCTTGTATATAGGGAGCAGTATTATAGTAGTTATATTCTTGTATATAGGGGCAGTATTATAGTAGTTATATTCTTGTATATAGGGGGCAGTATTATAGTAGTTATATTCTTGTATATAGGGGGCAGTATTATAGTAGTTATATTCTTGTATATAGGGGCAGTATTATAGTAGTTATATTCTTGTATATAGGAGGCAATATTATAGTAGTTATATTCTTGTATATAGGGGCAGTATTATAGTAGTTATATTCTTGTATATAGGGGCAGTATTATAGTAGTTATATTCTTGTATATAGGAGCAGTATTATAGTAGTTATATTCTTGTATATAGGGGGCAGTATTATAGTAATTATATTCTTGTATATAGGGGCAGTATTATAGTAGTTTTATTCTTGTATATAGGAGCAGTATTATAGTAGTTATATTCTTGTATATAGGGATCAGTATTATAGTAGTTATATTCCTGTATATAGGAGAGGTATTATAGTAGTTATATTCTTGTATATAGGGGGCAGTATTATAGTAGTTATATTCTTGTATATAGTGGCAGTATTATAGTAGTTATATTCTTGTATGTAGGAGGCAGCATTATAGTAGTTATATACTTGTATATAGGGGGCAGTATTATAGTAGTTATATTCTTGTATATAGGGATCAGTATTATAGTAGTTATATTCCTGTATATAGGAGCAGTATTATAGTAGTTATATTCTTGTATATAGTGGCAGTATTATAGTAGTTATATTCTTGTATATAGGAGGCAGCATTAAAGTAGTTATATTCTTGTATATAGGGGCAGTATTATAGTAGTTATAATCTTGTATATAGGGGGCAGTATTATAGTAGTTATATTCTTGTATATAGGGGGCAGTATTATAGTAGTTATATTCTTGGATATAGGAGTAGTATTATAGTAGTTATATTCTTGTATATAGGAGCAGTATTATGGCATGCCCACACGTGGCGGATTTCCTCCGCAACTGTCCGCATCAATGCCGCACAGAATCTACGTTGCAGATTCTGCGGCGGATCTGCCCAAAATGTGCAGTAAATTGATGCGGACTAGCTGCTGCGGACTGCGGTAAAAGTGCTTCCCTTCTCTCTATCAGTGCAGGACAGATAGAAGGGACAGCACTTTCCCTAGTGAAAGTAAACGAATTTCATTCTTACCGGCCGTTGTCTTGGTGACGCGTCCCTCTTTCGGCATCCAGCCCGACCTCCCTGGATGACGCGGCAGTCCATGTGACCGCTGCAGCCTGTAATTGGCTGCCGCCGTCACTTAGACTGAAACGTCATCCTGGGAAGCCGGACTGGAGACAGAAGCAGGGAGTTCTCGGTAAGTATGAACTTCTATTTTTTTACAGGTTGCTGTATATTGGGATCGGTAGTCACTGTCCAGGGTGCAGAAACAGTTACTGCCGATCGCTTAACTCTTTCAGCACCCTGGACAGTGACTATTTACTGACGTCTCCTAGCAACGCTCCCGTAATTACGGGAGCCCCATTGACTTCCTCAGTCTGGCTGTAGACCTAGAAATACATAGGTCCAGCCAGAATGAAGAAATGTCATGTCAAAAAAGCAAGACGCATCCGCAGCACACATAACATGTGCATGACAGCTGCGGACTTCATTGCGGAACTTAGAATCTCCATTGAAGTCAATTGTGAAATTCTGCCATGAGTCCGCAACCAGTCCGCCACAACTCCGCAACATCCAGTGCATGCTGCGGACACCAAATTCCGCTCCGCAGCCTATGCTCCGCAGCGGAATTTTCCGCTTCGTCTAAACGAACCCTACTAAATAGAAGTGGAAGTCAATGGAGAAACGGCTCCGCTGCGGATTAACGCTGCGGATTAAAGCTGCGGAGTGTCCGCAGCGGAATTCAAGAGCAATTCCGCCACGTGTGGCTTTGCCCTTATAGTAGTTATATTCTTGTATATAGGAGCAGTATTATAGTAGTTATATTCTTGTATATAGGAGCAGTATTATAGTAGTTATATTCTTGTATATAGGAGCAGTATTATAGTAGTTATATTCTTGTATATAGGAGCAGTATTATAGTAGTTATATTCTTGTATATAGGAGGCAGTATTATAGTAGTTTTATTCTTGTATATAGGGGGCAGTATTATAGTAGTTATATTCTTGTATATAGGGGGCAGTATTATAGTAGTTTTATTCTTGTATATAGGGGCAGTATTATAGTAGTTATATTCTTGTATATAGGGAGCAGTATTATAGTAGTTATATTCTTGTATATAGGGGGCAGTATTATAGTAGATATATTCTTGTATATAGGAGCAGTATTATAGTAGTTATATTCCTGTATATAGGAGCAGTATTATAGTAGTTATATTCTTGTATATAGGGGGCAGTATTATAGTAGTTATATTCTTGTATATAGGGGGCAGTATTATAGTAGTTATATTCTTGTATATAGGGGGCAGTATTATAGTAGTTATATTCTTGTATATAGGAGCAGTATTATAGTAGTTATATTCTTGTATATAGGGGCAGTATTATAGTAATTATATTCTTGTATATAGGGGGCAGTATTATAGTAGTTATATTCTGGTATATAGGGGCAGTATTATAGTAGTTATATTCTTGTATATAGGGGGCAGTAATAGAGTAGTTATATTCTTGTATATAGGAGCAGTATTATAGTAGTTATATTCTTGTATATAGGGGATAGTATTATAGTAGTTATATTCTTGTATATAGCAGCAGTATTATAGTAGTTATATTCTTGTATATAGGGGCAGTATTATAGTAGTTATATTCTTGTATATAGGGGCAGTATTATAGTAGTTATATTCTTGTATATAGGGGCAGTATTATAGTAGTTATATTCTTGTATATAGGGGGCAGTATTATAGTAGTTATATTCTTGTATATAGGTGCAGTATTATAGTAGTTATATTCTTGTATATATGAGCAGTATTATAGTAGTTATATTCTTGTATATAGGAGCAGTAGTATAGTAGTTATATTCTTGTATATAGGGGCAGTATTATAGTAATTATATTCTTGTATATAGGGGGCAGTATTATAGTAGTTATATTCTTGTACATAGGGGCAGTATTATAGTAGTTATATTCTTGTATATAGGAGCAGTATTATAGTAGTTATATTCTTGTATATAGGGGCAGTATTATAGTAGTTATATTCTTGTATATAGGAGCAGTATTATAGTAGTTATATTCTTGTATATAGGGGGCAGTATTATAGAAGTAATATTCTTGTATATAGGGGCAGTATTATAGTAGTTATATTCTTGTATATAGGGGGCAGTATTATAGTAGTTATATTCTTGTATATAGGAGCAGTATTATAGTAGTTATATTCTTGTATATAGGGGCAGTATTATAGTAATTATATTCTTGTATATAGGGGGCAGTATTATAGTAGTTATATTCTTGTACATAGGGGCAGTATTATAGTAGTTATATTCTGGTATATAGGGGCAGTATTATAGTAGTTATATTCTTGTATATAGGGGGCAGTAATATAGTAGTTATATTCTTGTATATAGGAGCAGTATTATAGTAGTTATATTCTTGTATATAGGGGATAGTATTATAGTAGTTATATTCTTGTATATAGCAGCAGTATTATAGTAGTTATATTCTTGTATATAGGGGCAGTATTATAGTAGTTATATTCTTGTATATAGGGGCAGTATTATAGTAGTTATATTCTTGTATATAGGGGCAGTATTATAGTAGTTATATTCTTGTATATAGGGGGCAGTATTATAGTAGTTATATTCTTGTATATAGGTGCAGTATTATAGTAGTTATATTCTTGTATATATGAGCAGTATTATAGTAGTTATATTCTTGTATATAGGAGCAGTATTATAGTAGTTATATTCTTGTATATAGGGGCAGTATTATAGCAATTATATTCTTGTATATAGGGGGCAGTATTATAGTAGTTATATTCTTGTACATAGGGGCAGTATTATAGTAGTTATATTCTTGTATATAGGAGCAGTATTATAGTAGTTATATTCTTGTATATAGGGGCAGTATTATAGTAGTTATATTCTTGTATATAGGAGCAGTATTATAGTAGTTATATTCTTGTATATAGGGGGCAGTATTATAGTAGTTATATTCTTGTATATAGGGGGCAGTATTATAGTAGTAATATTCTTGTATATAGGATCAGTATTATAGTAGTTATATTCTTGTATATAGGGGGCAGTATTATAGTAGTAATCTTGTATATAGGGGCAGTATTATAGTAGTTATATTCTTGTATATAGGAGGCAGTATTATAGTAGTTATATTCTTGTATATAGGGAGCAGTATTATAGTAGTTATATTCTTGTATATAGGAGCAGTATTATAGTAGTTATATTCTTGTATATAGGGGCAGTATTATAGTAGTTATATTCTTGTATATAGGAGCAGTATTATAGTAGTTATATTCTTGTATATAGGATCAGTATTATAGTAGTTATATTCTTGTATATAGGGGGCAGTATTATAGTAGTAATCTTGTATATAGGGGCAGTATTATAGTAGTTATATTCTTGTATATGGGAGCAGTATTATAGTAGTTATATTCTTGTATATAGGAGGCAGTATTATAGTAGTTATATTCTTGTATATAGGAGCAGTATTATAGTAGTTATATTCTTGTATATAGGAGGCAGTATTATAGTAGTTATATTCTTGTATATAGGAGCAGTATTATAGTAGTTATATTCTTGTATATAGGGAGCAGTATTATAGTAGTTATATTCTTGTATATAGGGGGCAGTATTATAGTAGTTATATTCTTGTATATAGGGGGCAGTATTATAGTAGTTATATTCTTGTATATAGGGGGCAGTATTATAGTAGTAATATTCTTGTATATAGGATCAGTATTATAGTAGTTATATTCTTGTATATAGGGGGCAGTATTATAGTAGTAATCTTGTATATAGGGGCAGTATTATAGTAGTTATATTCTTGTATATGGGAGCAGTATTATAGTAGTTATATTCTTGTATATAGGAGCAGTATTATAGTAGTTATATTCTTGTATATAGGGGGCAGTATTATAGTAGTTATATTCTTGTATATAGGAGCAGTATTATAGTAGTTATATTCTTGTATATAGGAGCAGTATTATAGTAGTTATATTCTTGTATATAGGGGGCAGTATTATAGTAGTTATATTCTTGTACATAAGGGGCAGTATTATAGTAGTTATATTCTTGTATATAGGGGCAGTATTATAGTAGTTATATTCTTGTATATAGGAGCAGTATTATAGTAGTTATATTCTTGTATATAGCGGCAGTATTATAGTAGTTATATTCTTCTATATAGGGGATAGTATTATACTAGTTATATTCTTTTATATAGGGGCTGTACTATAGTCGTTTTTTTTTATTGTCCACAGGGGACAGTGTGTAATAGAAAGCTTTATAAGAATCACTGTACGTTAATGATCGGTGGATTTAAACTATAAAATATTACTAGGCGTAGATTCACACCTTAAAAGTGAGTAATTATTGTGGGAAATTCTCCTTGAACTTTTGATTTAAATTTTTATGCAGCACAGATTTTTTTTAGTATCTTGAGTCACTCTATATAAGAAATGTGTAAATGAGATCTCTTATTATAGACCCATATGAAAGTAACACCATGTGTTTTTTCCTTTGCGAAGACATTTATTTCCTTTCGTTCCACACATTTATTCATATACCGGTGACACTTTCTATGTATTTTTATTATGCCGCACTGGAAGGGGAATGATGTAATAATGACAATAATAGGTTTGAAGGAGATGGGCCTGTCACATAAATGGAATCTCCAGTCACCGCATTATGTTACAATTATGACCCTGGTTGGACTACAATGATTACCGGGGTCATTTTTGTTAAAACTTAATTTTTTAAACCCTTTTATCATACACTCTGGTCCTACCCCATGATTTATCAATTCCAGCAGCTATGTTATAAATCTTTCCCTCTCTGGGCGGGGCTTAGTGGTCACAAGGCTGTGGGCATCTGCCTTCTGATGCCCATATAGGGAAACATAACATAAGGGGGTGGAGCCTGATTAGCTTAGAGCCGCAAGCTACAACAATGTAGAAACCATAGTGTTATATTATAAGTGTAAGATAAGCACATGCAACCACTGTGAGATATTCACATTTTGACACCAAATTTGTCACCCAGACAATTTTGTGTTTTCCATGAAAACTCACACTTATATTTATCAAATGAGTTGCAAAATGACTAGAAAATATAGTCAAGACATTGACAAGGTTAGAAATAATAATTTTCTCCTTCAGACTTTGCTTTGGTCGCTCCATTTGCAGCAATTCCAGCATTGCAGACCTTTGGCATTCTAGCTGTTAATTTGCTGAGGTAATCGGGAGAAATTTCCCCCCATGCTTCCAGAAGCCCCTCCCACAAGTTGGATTGGCTTGATGGGCACTTCTTGCGTACCATACGGTCAAGCTGCTCCCACAACAGCTCTATGGGGTTGAGATCTGGTCACTGCGCTGGCCACTCCATTACAGATAGAATACCAGCTGCCGGCTTCTTCCCTAAATAGTTCTGGCATCATTTGGAGGTGCTTTGGGTCATTGTCCTGTTGTAGGATGAAATTGGCTCCAATCAAGCGCTGTCCACAGGGTATGGCATGGCGTTGTAAAATGGAGTGATAGCCTTCCTTATTCAAAATCCCTTTTACCTTGTACAAATCTCCCACTTTACCAGCACCAGAGCAACCCCAGACCATCACATGACCTCCACCATGCTTGACAGATGGCGTCAGGCACTCTTCCAGCATCTTTTCAGCTGTTCTGCGTCTCACAAATGTTCTTCTGTGGGATCCAAACACCTCAAACTTCCATTCGTCTGTCCATAACACTTTTTTCCAATCTTCCTCTGTCCAATGTCCGTGCGCTTTTGTCCATATTAATCTTTTCCTTTTATTAGCCAGTCTCAGATATGGCTTTTTCTTTGCCACTCTGCCCTGAAGGCCAGCATCCCGGAGTCGCCTCTTCACTGTAGACGTTGACACTGGCGTTTTGCGGGTACTATTTAATGAAGCTGCCAGTTGAGGATCTGTGAGGCGTCTATTTCTCAAACTAGAGACTCTAATGTACTTGTCTTGTTGCTCAGTTGTGCAGCGGGGCCTCCCACTTCTCTTTCTACTCTGGTTAGAGCCTGTGTGTGCTGTCCTCTGAAGGGAGTAGTACACACCGTTGTAGGAAATCTTCAGTTTCTTGGCAATTTCTCGCATGGAATAGCCTTCATTTCTAAGAATAAGAATAGACTGTCGAGTTTCACATGAAAGCTCTCTTTTTATAGCCATTTTGAGAGTTTAATCGAACCCACAAATGTAATGCTCCAGATTCTCAACTAGCTCAAAGGAAGGTCAGTTTTATAGCTCCTCTAAACAGCAAAACTGTTTACAGCGGTGCTAACATAATTGCACAAGGGTTTTCAAGTGTTTTCTAATCATCCATTAGCCTTCTAACACAGTTAGCAAACACAATGTACCATTAGAACACTGGAGTGATGGTTGCTGGAAATGGGCCTCTATACACCTATGTAGATATTGCATTAAAAACCAGACGTTTGCAGCTAGAATAGTCATTTAGCACATTAACAATGTATAGAGTGTATTTCTGATTAATTTAATGTTATCTTCATTAAAAAAAACTGTGCTTTTCTTTCAAAATTAAGGAAATTTCGAAGTGACCCTAAACTTTTGAACGGTAGTATGTGTGTATGTATATATATATATATATATATATATATATATATATAGCTTATGGGTATTTTACTGATCATGGTTTTTGAAGACACAGGGTAAATTTTGCTTATCTTGGGTTTCAAACCTATAAGGGCATGCCCAGACGTGGCGGAATTCTTCCGCCACTGTCCGCATCAATGCGGCACAGAATCTGCGTTGCAGATTCTGTTGCATCTCTGCCCAAAATGTGCAGTACATTGATGCGGACTAGCCGCTGCGTATTGCGGTGAAAGTACTTCCCTTCTCTCTATCAGTGCAGGATAGAGAGAAGGGACAGCACTTTCCCTAGTGAAAGTAAAATAAATTAATACTTACCGGCCGTTGTCTTGGTGAATTGTCCCTCTTTCGGCATCCAGCCCGACCTCCCTGGATGACGCGGCAGTCCATGTGACCGCTGCAGCCTGTGATTGGCCTGTGATTGGCTGCAGCCTGTGATTGGCCTGTGATTGGCTGCAGCCTGTGATTGGCTGCAGCCTGTGATTGGCCTGTGATTGGCTGCAGCTGTCATTTAGACTGAAACGTCATCCTGGGAAGCCGGACTGGAGGAAGAAGCAGGGAGTTCTGGGTAAGTATGAACTTCTATTTTTTTTACAGGTTGCTGTATATTGGGATCGGTAGTCACTGTCCAGGGTGCAGAAACAGTTACTGACGATCGCTTAACTCTTTCAGCACCCTGGACAGTGACTATTTACTGACGTCGCCTAGCAACGCTCCCGTAATTATGGGTGCACACACGTAGTCACCTGTAATTACGGGAGCCCCATTGACTTCCTCAGTCTGGCTGTAGACCTAGAAATACATAGGTCCAGCCAGAATGAAGAAATGTCATGTTAAAAAAGCAATACGCTCCGCAGCACACATAACATCTACATAACATCTACATAACATCTGCGGACTTCATTGCGGAATTTTGACTCTCCGTTGAAGTCAATGGAGAAATTCCGCAATGAGTCCGCAACAAGTCCGCTACACGTCCGCACCAAATTCCGCTCCGCAGCCTATGCTCCGCAGCGGAATTGTCCGCAACGTGTAAACGAACCCAATCACAATGCTGTGGAAGGCAATGGAGAAACGTGTACGCTGCGGATTTCCAGAGCAATTCCGCTACGTGTGGTCATGCCCTAATACCGATAGGTACACTATACCCCGCCTAACTCTGAACCTCTGCAAGGACTTGTAAAGGTAAAAATACACTTAAGACCACCACTCTTGTATTGACTCTTTAATTTTATGAGCAAAAAGTTGACTCTATGGGCACCTTGACACACTGGGAGTACCACTGATTAGACACGTTGAGCACAAGACAGGTACGACTGTCACCGCTTAGTGCCTGTGCGTATTCCCGTGGCGCCACCACTACCGAGCACTGATCCAACCAGACTATCACATGGATGTCCCTGAATTGGTAGTACCGTGCTTCCTGGAGCTTGACCATGCTGGGTGAGTCCTGGTGGGGCAAACCGTTACCTTTCGCCCGATCTGGTTCCTGAGCGGCAAATTCACTGGTATACAAGGCCTTGACGCAACCAGCTTAACTCCGCTCCGTGTATTCACACGTGGCTACCCCACTCAGAAATTAGATCAGAACAGTTCTATAGGGTACTAGTAGTAGATATGACGGGAGAACAGTCACTGAACAGTATTGCCGTTCAGCATTGCGAAACTTGTGTCTTATAGCCTTCTTTACAGTGAGAACTGAATCTATGGAACAGCCGACCGCAGGAGCTGCTCACAGCAGGGACAGCAGCTGGCTTTATAAAAGGCTTAGATAATTTCCTTTAACTAAGAAATATTCGCTCCTATGTATAGAAATTTTTCCTTTCCCTTTTCCCATCCCTTGGTTTGACTTGATGGACATGTCTTTTTTCAACCGTACTAACTATGTAACTATGTAACTATATGTAACTATGTAACTATATGTAACTGTATGTAACTATGCAGTGGCGTAACTACCGCCATAGCAGCCGTAGCGGCTGCTATGGGGCCCACGGCATGAGTGGGCCCGTGTTGACCGCCGGCATGGGCCACCACCATGGCCGGAGGCTCCGCTAGCAGCCGCTATGGCTGCTACAGCGGGACGCCACTGAACACTACGGCAGAGCAGGGAGGTATCTCCCCGCTCTGCCATTAAACAAAAGACATGTATCCCCTCTCAACAGGATATCCACAGGACAGGGGATACATGTGTGATCGCTGGCATTGTTAGGGAGAACGGGGGACTGAAAGTCCCCTGAAGTTCTCCATCACAAACCTCGGACTTCCGGGGACTGTGTCGGCAGCTCCGTAGAAATGAATGGAGCGCCGGTCGCGCTTGTGCGCATGCGTGACCAGCGCTCCTTTCATTTTTATTGAGCTGCGCAGACTCCGGAAGTCAGAGGTTAGTCATGGAGAAGTTCAGGGGACTTTCGATCTCCCTATTGCTGCCAGCGATCACACACGTATCCCCTATCCTGTGGATATCCTGTGGAGAGGGGATACATGTCTTTTGTAGGACACACTGTAGGTCGGATTTTTTTTGGGGGTTGGGGCTGCATGGCGTTACCTACAGGGGGGCTGTATAGCGTTACCTATAGGGGGGGCTGTATAGCGTTACCTACAGGGGGGGCTGTATAGCGTTACCTACAGGGGGGGCTGTATAGCGTTATCTACAGGGGGGCTGTATAGCGTTACCTACAGGGGGGCTGTATAGCGTTACCTACAGGGGGGCTGTATGGCGTTCTCTACAGGGGGGGGGCTGTATGGCGTTCTCTACAGTGGGGGCTGTATGGCGTTATCTACAGGGGGCTGTATGGCGTTATCTACAGGGGGGTCTGTATGGCGTTCTCTACATGGGGGGCTGTATGGCGTTCTCTACAGTGGGGGCTGTATGGCGTTATCTACAGGGGGGTCTGTATGGCGTTCTCTACAGTGGGGGCTGTATGGCGTTCTCTACAGTGGGGGCTGTATGGCGTTATCTACAGGGGGCTGTATGGCGTTATCTACAGGGGGGTCTGTATGGCGTTCTCTACATGGGGGGCTGTATGGCGTTCTCTACAGTGGGGGCTGTATGGCGTTATCTACAGGGGGGTCTGTATGGCGTTCTCTACAGTGGGGGCTGTATGGCGTTATCTACGGGGGGTCTGTATGGCGTTATCTACAGGGGGGCTGTAAAAAAGGCACTATCTACAAGGGGGGGATAGTGTGACACCCAGGGGAGGGAGGGGGGGCCCCAGTCAAAAGTTTGCTATGGGGCCCAGTCTTTCCTAGTTACGCCCCTGTAACTATATGTAACTATGTAACTATGTCACTATATGTAACTATGTAACTATATGTAACTATGTCACTATATGTAACTATATGTAACTATATGTAACTATGTCACTATATGTAACTATATGTAACTATGTGACTATATGTAACTATAACGAGATTAACAACAATTTTGTTACAGGTGTTCCTTACGCAAAAGGTGGGCCACCGTACAACAGACTGGAGATGGGATGACACAGTTCACTTTTGACTAGTATCTCTGATGGAAACAATCGCACTGATCTTGCTTTTGACTTAGTCATAAAGTGTTCCAGCTGTCTGACCTTACTGACTTACCTTCAGTGTTTTTAGTCTCTTTCCATAAATGGAAACGTCGGGACATCGCAGGAGAAAGACAGAAATAGTCAAACGAGGAGTCAAGACTGGAGTACCAGGCTTACGTCTGGATGGGGACATTAGGGGTCAGTCCAGTCCCTCTACAGGCTAAATCGATGTTCCCATTCATTTAGCCAATGCTCTCAAAAAGTTGAGGTCCATCATTTTCAGAACTTGTCCTACACAGGATAAATATTCTCCCATAGTGCAAAACGAAGCAGTTTTACCAAGATTTTAGGAAATTTGGGTGACAACCAATTTAGTACTTTCGTGGCAGCCATTATGGTTTTCATTGAGCTTTCCCAGAAACACAACGGTTGCCTTGAAAAGAGCCTTGGGACATCCACCATGGTCTTCTGGTACAGCTACATTTATACTCTGGTTGACTCAACTTTCTTGCCTTTTTGATATCTCATGGTTTCAAAATATCCACAAAAATGTAACATAAATATACACTACATGACTAAAAGTAAGTGCACCCCCGAACATCACCCAAAACCATAGGCATTGATACAGAGTTGGTCTCCCTCTTTGTTGCTGTAACATCATCCACTCCTGTAAGAAGATTTTCTTCTAGACTTTGGGGCATGGTTTCAGGGATTTAGGCATGTGTCAGTGTGGTTGGGCACTGATGTTTGGCGATCAGGCAAGGCTCAAAGGTTTTTGAAGGCGTTAGGGGTAGTACTCTGCGCAGGCAAGTTCTTCTACATCTCAGAGAACTATTTTTGTGAGGACTTCACTTTGTGCCCTACAGAAGTATTATTTCTTACATCAGGAAAGGGTTTTCCACTGTGACCAGAAAGCTTGATGTTCTCTTGAATGTCATTATATGCAAGACCTTTTTTTTCAACCAAGGATAAAAACCCAAGACCATTTCTTCTCCTTGGCCAACGGCAATACTTATTTAGATGGGCAGTGATCCCAGGACACCTACCAAACCCTAGACCTTCATCAGACTGCTTCCAAAGTGCCATTGGAGGGATGCAAGAGTGTTAGATGAGGCCACAGAGAAAGATGTGGCAGTAGTCTCGGCGGGAGATGATGAGGGCATGTACTAGCATTTTTGTTGAGGAAAGAGCGGATTCGAGAAATGTTTTTGAGGTGGAGGCGGAAAGAGATGGTAAGGGCTTGGATGTGAGGTTTGAAAGACAGCGAAATCGAAGGCTATTCCGAGGCAGTGGACTTGTGAGATTAGGGAAAGTGTTGAGTCTTTGACTGTGACTGATAAGGGGATGGAGTGAGATGGGATTAAGATGATGAATTCCATTTACTCCATGCTGAGTTTAAGGAGGGGGCAGCAGAAGAAGAAAAATATAGCTGATAGACACTTTGGTACTATGGAAAGCAGTGAGGTAACATTGGGGCCGGAGAGGTAAATTTGTGTCGGCATTATACTGTAAGTGGTACTGAAAGCCATGGGAGTTTATGAGCTGCCCAAGTCCAAAGGTGTAGTTGGAGAAGAGCATGGGTCCCAGGACAGAGCCTTGAGGGACACCAACAGAGGGCGAGACGAGGAGGAGTTGTGTGAGTGGGAGACTGGATGTTCTTTTGAGGGAGACAAGGCAATATAAACCTTGTATGCTAAACTGGCACAGTCATTCTAGGCCCCACCGAGTGTAGATACAAAAAATTACAATATTCACCTAGCCTCCGTTACCCCATAGCTTCTCTCCGGGCTCGCTGCTTCAGAATAAGGTGGGCAGCCAAGTGTTGGTATGTGACATCACCCGTGGTTTATCTACAGGCGTCAGCGCTGTCTATGACTGCCACATCCCCCATATTACCACTGGAGGGAAGTGGTAGTCGGAAAGTCACGACATCCATCGCCATGTTTACTGCTGCTGGATACAAATACTGCAGCGATTCCTACACAGATTCTGCAGGCAATTCCTGGCGAACGTCTGCACGTGTGTTTAATGTGGTGGCGATCTTTGGCCGCATTCATCGCTGCGCAGAACAGAAGACGGGATTAAAAAACCTCAAAACGTACCTCTCCCGGTGCTCCCGTAGTGACGCGTCCTTGCTCCCGTCTGCGCAACCGGCCTCCTGGGGGTGACGATTCGTATCATGTGACCACTGCAGCCAATCGCTGAAGGATGGCTGCACAGAAACCAGCCGGGGAAGCAGGGACGCGCCGCTATAGGAGTGCCAAGGGAGGTGAGTATATTTCATTTTTAACCCCTTAGTGTCCAAGCCATTTTTTTTTTCATATTCGTTTTACACTCCCCGCCTTCCATGAGCCATAACTTTTTTATTTTTCCATCAATGGAGCATTGTGGGGGCTGTTTTTTGGCGGGAAGAGTTGTGGTTTCCATATAATGTACTGGGAAACGGGAAAAAAAATCTAAGTAGTGTAAAATTGGAAAAAACTGTGATTCCTTCATTTTCTTTTGGGTTTCGTTTTTACGTCTTTCACCATGCGGTAAAAATGACAAATTTACTTTATTCTGCTGGTCAATACGATTACTGCGATACCATATTTATATTTGGGTTTTTTAACGTTTTACTCGTTTTAGAAAAAAAAAAAATGTTGTTTTTCCATATTCTGAGAGCCATAACTTTTTTATTTTTCCGTGGATTGAGCGGTGCGAGGGCGTTTTTGCGGCACAAGCTGTAGTCTTGATTAGTACCATTTTTTGGTACGTACAACTTTTTGATCACTTTTTATAAAAAAAAATTGTCACCGCTAAGTAGACAAAAAAACAGCGATTCCGGCTTTTTATGGTTTTTCCTTTTTACGGCGTTTACCGCGCACATTAAATAATTCTACATTGTAATAGTTTGGACTTTACGGACGCGGAGATGCCAATTTTGTTTATTTTTTTAAAATTTTTACATTACTTAAATGGAGAAAAAAATTCACTACTAAAAACTTTATTTAACTTTTTATTACACATCCTATTAGTCCCCCTTGGGGACTTGAACCAGCAATCGTTGTATCACTGGTACAATACACTGCAATACTAAAGTTTTGCAGTATATTGTCATTTCATTAGGCCCCTGGGCTGCCATGTCAACCATCGGCGCCCCACGATTTCTTTGAGGGGTGGCCGATGACCTGTCGGAGGGGGATGCCCCCCTCTCTATAACAAAATGCTGCGGTCACGGTTGTCGACACCCGCAGGGTATGGAGCACGCTCACTGTGTGAGAGCGCTCAGTACTTCTTACCGTGCACCTTGACTAAAGTGCACATCAAGATGCGTTAAGGGGTTAATGTTAAAATGTATTTTTGCTGCGGACATGCAGCTATTCTGCAGCAAAAAAAAGCTACATTTGATATTTCTCGTGGATTTTCCCTTCTCCATTCAACTCAAAGCAGAAAATCTGCAACAAATGCGCAATCAAAATTGCGGCGGATTGAAAAATTTTCAATGCAGGTCAAATTCTGCACATAAATTTTCTTCAGCGTGTAGATGAGATTTGTTAAAATCTCACCCACTTTGCTGCTGCTGTAATATATTGCGGATTTTATGCTCGCAAATCTGGATGGAAAATCCGCAGCAATTCTGCTACGTGTGACATAGCCTAAAAGTACAGAACTGAGGTGAACTACAAAGACCATCATGTCCTGGCTCCTGAGGCTTTTCCTCTCTCGTGGATTTGAAGGGATCATCTTCTCCTGCACATATCGGCCCCAACTCTCTTATTTTCCTAGGTCTCCTTTGTCCTGAGATCTGCAAACCCTAGTGGCCGGCACAAGTATAACTATTGCGACAGGACACAAGGTAAATGTATTGTAATCTGTTGTCAGCTACTCCCTTTCATCATATCAGAGTACTGGTGAAGGTCTACACATATTCAGGGTTGGATTGGTCCACCATAGTAAGAGACCCTCTAGTGGGCCCCGGTTCTGGCACAATACTGGGCCCTAATGGTCCAGTAGAAGACAGAATTCAATCTTAAAGGGGATTAGAGGAATCGACAATTATCACGTATCCTCAGGATACATGATGATCGTCAGATCGCTGGGGGCCCCACCGGTGGGACCCTCACCGATCGCAAGAATGGGGGTACCGAACGTCCAGATCCTCCTCACTGCACCTCATTAAGTGAGAATGAGCTTGAATAGAGCGACAGTTGAGAATGCGCCTGACATTACATTCAAGGTCTATACGACTGACGGAAACAGCCGAGCTCTGCACTCGGCTGTTTCTGTCATTCCAGTAGACTTTGAGTGGAGCGGCAGTGCACATCCTCCACCAACGCTATATTCAATGTTCTCCTAACTGCGACATATTTAAAGGAGGTTTGTCCAGAATTACAAAAAAGGGTCATCCACTCCCGCAGAAAAAGTGCCACTCTTGTCCATGTGCCGTGTTTGCTATGGCTGCTCCTACTTATTTAAGTGAATGTACCAAACACCAAGGGCGGACACGAAAGGTCCCTCGTATTGCTTGTCGATAGCTCAGCCTTAAACACCCTCAACCTTTGTCCACCAGTCATTGTGACCTAGGTCGCTCTTTTTAAGGGGACGGTGGACCCTCTCACCTACTGGGACCTGAATAGGTCATCCCAGGGCTCAGGTCCACCTCTGCCAGACACAGCCCAAGAATGAGAAGGGTGCTGGTCAAGAAGTGTCATCTCTTGATATGTTTTATAGATATTGTCCTTTGTAGACCCTAAAGAAGAAACATGCCCCCAATATTCTTCTACCTTAGCATATAATTTTGCTCCTTAGACAAGTTATAGAGGGGGAAGGGTTGGGTGTTAGTTATACCAGCTAACAATAAGGAACCATTATTTTACCGCGTACCTATTTTTGTGCTGCCCATAATCCATGTTACTGTAGGCAAGTGCCTCAATTGCCCATATGGTAAGTAGAGTTTTTTGACTCTGAACCCAGCTATGACTGCCACGGTGCAGATACAGCCGAGCATCACATTGGATCCCGCCAGTAATCTGTGACACGGCTGGTAACCGACTCCACGAGCATATTCCTCGTCCTTCCACACAGCAGCGCCACCACAGATCCTACTTTTTCATCTATCTATTCAGCTATGACTATGGCAGGTGCTATGATATGTGTTGGTTGAGTTAGCCCAGGCATCATATCACATATGACTGTGAAGAACTATAAGGGTTTGTAGTCATTGTAGAGATCCCATTGTGCAATACTAATAGTCGTGTAGCCCAAGCCTTAACTCTGTATTGACCATGCACCTTAAATAACATGTCAACTTCATTGTTCTGATTGTTACAATGGTGTAATATGGATATTTTTTATGGAAAAAATGCTTTAGTATACTTAATATGCCTATAAGGCCTGGCGTAACTGCCATACAGCCATGGCAGACCTGGCGGCCATAGTTAGTCCCCCCCGCTAACATGGCAACCCATTGGCGACCGATCGTGGGCCGCCGATGGGTGACATAGGGAGTCCCCTCCCTCTGAAACCCCTTAAATGCCGCAGTAGCTATAGGCAACGGCATTTAAGGGGTTAAATGGCCGGGATCTGAGTTATCTCCAATCCTGTCCGTTGTAGTTGGAGCCTGGCTGTCAGTCACAGTTCGGCTCCCTCAGTGATCGGAAGAGCACAGCTCCTGTGCCCATGCGATCAGAAGGACCGGCATGTACCGGATTGTGCGGCAAATACATGTACGGGATTTTGTGTCAATGGGTTGAAGTTGTTCTTCGTGAGGAATTCAGTAGAGTTATAATGGTTGAGTGAAGACACAGAGGCAGGAGGATAACCTGATATTAACATATGTATTGATGACATAATGGTAGACATAGAAAATTAGTGCCAATAAACAGCCTGGTCTATAGCAGACACAGAGATTGGTTGGTTCATCTGCGCTACAGTAGCCTTTATACCACCAGCGCTTTCCCCATCACAGAAAGCTGCTCTATAGATTCTGAATAAATGCATTGGTATGAAGTTAATGTCGAAGGCTGGGTTGATGGGTTTAACTCTTTAGGACTTGCAGATGAGATGGCCAACCCTTCCCGTTACATCATCCCAATGCCCGCCCTAAGCTGTCTTAAAAAAAGGTGGCTTTGCCGTCATCTCTTGACATTCACAAACAAATAAAGCAGAAGAGAGTCTCAGTCGCTTAACATTGTGCTGCGCCGCTCTGGCACCTCGTGGGGTCCTCAGTCCAAATTGTGAAAGTCATCATCAGCATCACCTTCTACCTCGAAGCTTCTTCCTTAAGTTCTTTGTTTTTCCTTACTTCTTCTGCATGTTTGTCCTGGGAAAGAGATAATAGTCTTGTTAGTCGTAGATAATTAAGATGTTCTACCTTTCTACTTTCATTAGTGAAGAAGAGTGACTCGATCTCCTGATTTGCCATTTAGACCCATCGGATGACTTGCCACACCATAAAACGCAGTAGGTAGTCCAATGATTTTGTGAAGTTTTTGGTCAGACGTGAAAATCAAAAATTTTTAGGGATGGCGCTTTAAAAAAAATTCAATGTCAATGTGCAACTGTGCCTCATTTAATGGTAACTGGGGTTGTAAGAGCTGAGATGATCGCGAGCTCAGAGCAGAAGTCAATGAGATACGTCTACTCACTTTACAGGACCAAACAACTGGTCTATTGATCTCCATGGATTAGAGTTTACAAATCATGGTTGTAATATACTAAAAATGTTATGATAGTTGATGTTTAACCACGTCCAAGTGACCAATCTGTTGTGGTAAGACCACCATTTTCACTGAAGGTAACATGATGGAAGAGATGTCATGGACATCTAGGTGCCACCTTCACGAAAACTGTTGGTCAACAACTTGACTTAGAAGTTTTGACCCAAGAGTTTGGGTCATGCTGCGATGTCTATAGCTAGAAAATTCCTTTAATTGTCGTCAGGTATAGAACAATTTAGCATAAGCTATGAGACTTTGTGAAGACTCTATACCACTTGGCCATTTGGGTTCACAATAAGACATTGACTTGAATGGACGTGAAGAACACATTATTACCACTTTAACTAACCTTTAACTAACCTTCTCCTGCAGACGTTCGATCATGGCAGCTAAGTGGGCTTCCCTGTTCTCCTTGTTGACTTCCATTTTCTGCGTTAGTTTTTCTTTGGCCATTTTGCTGAAGTTGTTGTTTTCTTCTATCGCTTTCTGGATCACTTCACGTTCGTGTTCCCTTTTCTCTGCCAAGTGCTTGAGGAGCTCGGCCCCTTGACACTACAAGAAGCAAAAGTGTAGTCATGTTAGCCTTCCTGATGTAAGACGTATCTAACTGAGTTGAAGTTTGCCAGTAGTGATGGAAATTTAGAAAATTAGTGATGGAAATGTAGAAATTTAGAATATACCAGGTAGACCTTTGATTGGTGTTTGCCATGTTCTAAAGATATTCCTCCTCAGGCTTGAAAGACACATGATAGAACTAAAGACTTTCCTACCTGGATAACCATATAGTGATGAATTGAGTCATTGGGACTCTTACCAAAAATGGGGCCCCAAGTCCTTTTTGCCACAACATGATATGGTCTACAGTGTAGACTTTATGGATCTTTCGGTATTAGATCTGCATTCTTAAAGGGATTGTTCCCCTCCGGAACCAGGACATGAGAAGAAACCTCTCCCCCGTTTACTACAGGAAGAACATATCAGTGCATTCATGGACATCAATGGACATCCATGTCATGGTTCATTATGAGCTGTACCAAATGTGGTTCTTGACTATAGCTAGTAATGGAGGAGTCCCAAGCAGGTTTTTATTAACTAATATTAGATAACTTTCCTTCAAGATCCATTGTGTAAGGGGTTGTCAAACACCTGATGAGACCTTTAATCAACCTAAAATGGTTTCCTACTGGACGTTGTATGACAGATGCCAAATGACAAGATGCTATTGGGTACATTTGTGGTCCAGTTGGTCCATGGAAACATCTATTCACCTTGCGTCTTTCTTCAGCGGCCTCAAGTCTTTTCTGAATCTCCTCCAGGGATGGGTCTCGTCGCTGGGGAAGGGAAGCGTTGAACTCTGGCACTCCATCAAATGAAGGTGGCTTTAGGATGACTTCAAAAGCATGTCCTGAGGCTCTCTTATTTAACTCTATGACTTCCATGTCTGAGATAACGCACCACGTGAGGTCCACAGTGTCTGCTGTAATGAGGAGGGAGGTAAAAGTTAAGAATTGCTTGCATAAAACCCCCAACAAATTAAATTAGAATTTAGAAATAACCATTGATAACATAATCCACCCTTTCCATGGTCTCGAAGTACAGTGTGGAGATTCAAACTTGCCCTATTCTAGGTGGGACTTCAGTCAAAACTAGGCCATCCCTTGTCCTCTTCTACTTGGAGGTAGGGAAATAAGAGAGATGTAAATTAAATCTCCTGGGCCCCAATGCAAAATTTGCAAAATTTCCATTATACAGTAATACTGATGTCCTCTTAAATATCTAAGGGACCTTTAGGCTCCCTCAGAAACTAGGCTCTGGGTGCGACTGTAACCTTTGCACCCCCTATAGCTTTGCTGCTGGGAGCTGACAACTGCTTAGGGTGCTAGAAAATGTTACTCAACCAGTTGTCAGTGAATTGTTCCTGGGGTTTGGGGGAATGGTGTAGGGTCTACAATATAAATTTAGCAAATTAGCTTTTTAATCTGATTGGTTGCCCCTGGACTTTTGGAGCAGTTGCTTAATTCCTAGTAATATGACCATTGGTTTCTGGGGAGTTTGCAAGACAGTAATGAGCAATTTCTGTTCAAGGACCCATTCTGTCGACAACTAGTCCTACCTCCCCGATACAGCGGCTACTCACCATCATATTTATACGTTTGCTTCTTTAAGGGATCGGAGATGAAACAGGAACAGAAAAGAGACACTAGAGGAAGCTCCTTCATCTTCTCCTTGTAGGCTGCAGGGCACAAATAAAATCCAGATTATTGCTCAAGTTCACACGAAAAAATAGGTCAATGGTATTTATATAGACTGGGATAGAAAGGGTGACACCTGCAGGATACTACATGGGATTGCATGTTAATAGCAAAGAGTTTGTCTCCTATTGGATGGCTCCATAAACGATGGCGCCCTAGGCTGGAGCCATGTTTGCCTATGTGAGAAATACAGGCCGGGCCTTACCTGCAAGAGTCATGATGCTGAGGTTCTTGGTTGACGTTCTTTGAAGTTAATTGATTGAGGTATATTACCTATTAATGAAAAAAGTAAATCAATTCTAGGACAATTCAGAAATTTGGAGACACATGATACATACATTTTCCACATTCAAATACATTTATTTTAACCTAGAATTAGTTCTAGAAATATCTCTTCAATATCACGTCCTTCAGAGTGAGAGAAATCGTGTCCTGTCCTCAGCTGAACTCTCCTCTAATATCTGAGGGTTTGGTGTCCCTGTGATGTCGTCTTCATCAGATACCTACAAATCCCCAGATGTTCTACAGAATAATATTTATACTCTTCTAAGTTCTGAACAGCTGATAAACTGGGGCAAGAAACAGCTGATAAACTGGGGCAAGAAACAGCTGCAGTCAAAGTATGGCCTAGTTTAATTGCAAATTTTTATTGTTTTGTCTTCACTTTTAAACGACAAAATATATGAAAATGATCTATAGATAGATAGATAGATAGATAGATAGATAGATAGATAGATAGATATGGGATGGATAGATAGATAGATAGATAGATATGGGATGGATAGATATTAGATAGATAGATAGATAGATAGATAGATAGATATGAGATAGATAGATATGAGATAGATAGATATGAGATAGATAGATATGAGATAGATAGATAGATAGATAGATAGATAGATAGATAGATAGATAGATAGATAGATAGATAGATAGATAGATAGATAGATAGATAGATATGAGATAGATAGATATGAGATAGATAGATAGATAGATAGATAGATAGATAGATAGATAGATAGATAGATATGAGAGATAGATAGATAGATATGAGATAGATAGATATGAGATAGATAGATAGATAGATAGATAGATAGATAGATAGATAGATAGATAGATAGATAGATATGGGATGGATAGATAGATAGATAGATATGGGATGGATAGATATTAGATAGATAGATAGATAGATATGAGATAGATAGATAGATAGATAGATAGATAGATAGATAGATAGATAGATAGATAGATAGATAGATATGAGATAGATAGATAGATATGAGATAGATAGATAGATAGATAGATAGATAGATAGATAGATAGATAGATAGATAGATAGATAGATAGATAGATAGATGATAGATAGATAGATAGATATGAGATAGATAGATAGATAGATAGATAGATAGATAGATAGATAGATATGGGATGGATAGATAGATAGATAGATAGATAGATAGATAGATAGATAGATATGGGATGGATAGATAGATAGATAGATAGATATGGGATGGATAGATATTAGATAGATAGATAGATAGATAGATAGATAGATAGATAGATAGATAGATAGATATGAGAGATAGATAGATAGATAGATATATAGATAGATAGATAGATAGATAGATAGATAGATAGATAGATAGATAGATAGATAGATAGATAGATAGACAGGAGATAGATAGATAGATAGATAGATAAATATGGGATGGATAGATATGAGATAGATAGATAGATATGAGATAGATAGATAGATAGATAGATAGATATGAGATAGATAGATAGATAGATATGAGATAGATAGATAGATAGATAGATAGATAGATAGATAGATATTAGATAGATAGATAGATAGATAGATATGAGATAGATAGATATGAGATAGATAGATAGATAGATAGATAGATAGATAGATAGATAGATAGATAGATAGATAGATAGATATGAGATAGATAGATTTTCTGAGCCAATATGACAATGTTCTGAGCTACGTCAGAAAACATATATGATCTCCTGCTACCTGTTATTTATATTTATTCTTTGTATTTATCT
The DNA here is from genome assembly GCF_050947455.1 of Rhinoderma darwinii. Lineage (NCBI taxonomy): Eukaryota > Metazoa > Chordata > Amphibia > Anura > Rhinodermatidae > Rhinoderma > Rhinoderma darwinii. The sequence continues at coordinate 13,055,660 of NC_134690.1, read as the reverse complement.
ATACCTTTATGTTACATGCAGGAGGCATATGCACGTTTTTTTTTTAGGTTTTTATTGGGGGTGATATGTTATTTTTGGATTCTTATGCTCCCATCTCTATGCTCTTTGTGGTTATATTAGAAGTGCCCCCGCTTTGTATCAGGATATCCTGGTGCGTCCTGTCTCTTATTTATACCACAAAACAAAGGAAGGAGCCAATGCAGAGCAGCAATCACATGGTAACAATACATGATCTGTCCTCCGCAGTCCTCAGCAGGACCGGCACTGTGCCACATAATGTGGGTTAAGCACTTTCTGGTGGATCTTGTGCCAGAAGGGAAAACGTGATTCATTCAATGGAGATAAACAGGCGCATCTAAGAGTGATGTCACTTTATCAGGAGCAAAATATCCCAGAGTCATACACAGAGAATAAAGCATTCAATAATCAGCAACCTCCAATCTGTGGCCCCCCAGATGGAGTAAACCGTAAACGCCCAGCATACCCTGACAATAGCATGCTGGGAGTTGTAGTTTATCTACATCTGGGGGGTCTCAGGTTAGAAGCAATTGATCTATAGGATATTTCTAATATAGATCCAGATGTTTGAGGTCTTAAAAAATAAAAGCTGCGTCATTTACTATATATATATATAAAAATAAAAAAAACAAATTTAATTTACAATTATTTACAATTTACAATTATTTTCATATATTTCTATTTTATTGTGATAAAATAATTTTTATTTTTACTTCATTTATATACATTTTTTTTTAAATTGTTTCGTTTTTAGATGATATAGTTTTTTAGAGTTTCTTTATAAATTACTTTTATAAATCATTTTATATTGTTTTTACGAATGATTTTTAGATATTTTTTTTTATTTTGATATGGTATTTTATTTATTATGTTATTTTTTATATATTATTTGTACATTATTTTTTATATCTTAGATTTGGATTTGTTAGATATTATACTAGAAATATAATAGTACATTATGAATATATTTTAACCTTTTATAAAAAAGAAAATGAAAAAAAAATAAAAAAAATTTATTTGAAAATTTATTTGAAAATAAAAAAAATCTCATTTTTCCCGAACATCAGGTATTATTATAAATATATTTTATAGTATCTATAATTATTATATTATTTTTATTATTATTATTATTATTAACTATTATTATTATTATTATTAACTATTATTATTTTTATTATTATTATTATTATTATTATTATTATTATTATTATTATTATATCACATAAAGCATTTACGTTTCTTTTTTACTTTCTTGAATTCATTTTTAAAGAACAAACATAAAATCATTGCCCAGGTTAAAGTAACGTGGGTAAAGTAAACCAACCTCCGGAAGTTGCGTGTAAAGCGAATGTGACATCATAAGCCGTCACATGGCAACCTCTTGTCACCTGACTTACATGCCATGTGCTACTGATCAGAGTAAACGAGGTCATGTGATTTTTTTTCCCCCCAAAATATGTTTATATGTTGGGTCCAGTCTATAAATTTGCCTCAAAAGTTAATAAAAACTGGTAAAATTGCCTAAATTTGATTTACATTTGTATTGTTTTCTGATTTATTTCTTTTTTGTTATGTTTTTTCCTGTTTATTTCCATATGGAAGCAGAAATCTACTGTACGAATGAAAAACAGGCACAATTTGGACATTCCTATGAGGTCCTTTAAGGCCATAAAGCTTTTGGTGACATACAAGGTATGTAGGGTATATACTAGAATATACTAGGGTATATAGGGTCAGTCAGATAGAGGATACATATATGGCATGTTGCCCTCCAGTATAGCTTTGCTAGGTGAGTCAATGTTTGAATATTGTGCCTCATGCCTCAATGATGTCATTGGTTACTATAAGGTACCTATAGGGTATATTTGCCTCCATATTAATGTAGCAAACAAAAAATGCCTTTCCATTGTGCATATAGGAACCAAAACATGTATTGCATTGATTTTATGTATACCTTTATATCATTACAGATTACATAGTGTATGAGGCACATTGTGCCTCATGCCTCTATCTAGTATAGTGCGCAGAAAACACCAGGCGATGACATCATCAATGATAAGTAGGACACTTATTAGTTCATGTGAGTAAGGACTGCAGTGCAGATGGTCCCTGTACTTCTTATAATGTGCCTGACAGTTTAGTACATGCTGTGGTTGCTGTGGTAGGGGGGAGGGAGAAGGGGCACTATTGCGTTTCTTACTTCCTCCTACAATGACATCACTGCTATATGTACGTTATACATTGTATCCTTCTCATCATCATATAAGATTAATTTTATTTATAAAATATTGGAGCAGACATAAGCAACAGGGTCGTACGCAGAGACTGGGTGTCACGCATTGCGAATAGTAGGGGGTATATACAGAGAATGTATCACGCAGTCTACCAGGAGAAAAGGATTCACACATAAAGAGGAAAATCACTGAGGCTTGAGGCACAATGTACCTCAATAGGAGGAAATAATGTAGCATATTGGAATCTAAATGACAACACAGTTCTCTCCGGTCCTTAAGTGGTTAACTATACAGCATTTCCTCATTGTCAGTTTAACCCTTTCAGACAATGAGGTAATGTCTACCGGCGTCTCCCAGACATCTCAGTGTGAATTGAATAGATGACACGACACATGTGGTTTGTTTCTGATCTCTGAGCAAAGCTACACCCAGCTGTGTGCCCTATTCACCCCCCTGCCCCCCTACCGAATATGTTATTCACACAGGTGATCATATATACAACCCCCTGTCTAGCGTATATGTAATATAATAACCACACAATATACACCGCAAACGGTAAAAAAAAATATTGAATTATATTCTATAACAAACAGCAACAATTAATGTTAATCAACAGCCAAAACGCAAATTTTTTGTTAAATTTAAAAAAAAAAATTATTTGAATGAATTAAATAATTTTTTTAAAAAGGACTTTTGATTTATAAAATGATATATTTGTAAAACAAAGAATAATAATACATTTGCTTAGCTTTGTTTTCATTGCATTAGGGATTACAATAATGGAAGATTTTCAAAAAATTTCGAAAAAAACCAATGAAATGAAATAACAAATTTGGGAAAAATTTGCCACATTTTTTTTTGGTTAAAAATTTGCAATGGCCTGGCAGTATATCTGCCCCTGTTTAATGTAAAGCCTTAGCATCACTCACCTTTGTCTGGTAGAAAACTGTGCTCCGATCAGATCAACTCCCTGAATTAAATCCCTCGTAGAGATGGAGGCAGCATCAGTACCAATGCTCAGCTCTCCCCATGACATCATTTCTAAGCATTCTCATTGGCTGGGCTGGAAAAGCTTCGGATTGGGCAGTATCATTCTGGGGATGCTCAGTCTGCCCAACACATGTAGGAAAAGGATGATGTCACATAGAAACCCTTTTCCTCCATCACATCAGGAAAAAAATAAAAAGGCTTCACCTATAAGCTATCATCAGCACGAGGCGAGAAAATCATCTCCATGATCACATTATATGACATCATCTATTGATTAGTTTGCTACAATGTAATTACACAGGATTGTATATTATAATCAGATTGTTTTTGGCTCATAATTTATTTATTTTTTTAATTCATAACCCAGATTACAACATCAGTGCCCAATATATAGAAAATATGCCGGAAGCAATGACAACTAAAAAATGTTTAAACGCGAATAATATCTCCTTCTGGGAAAGATGGGTAAGAAACAACTGCTACATGGATTGTCACCCAGCTTTCCTGGATTGTCCTATTGGCCTGTAATTTGTCATTTGTAAAAAATAAAAAAATAAAACTTAAACTTATATTTAAGAATATGCCCAGGTTATACCAGCATGCTCCATATCACTATATACAAGAAGATGTATAACTTATACCAGCTGTACATATATAATTATATACAGAAGATACCCAGGTTATACCAGCATGCTCCATATCACTATATACAGGAAGATGTATAACTTATACCAGCTGTACATATATAATTATATACAGAAGATACCCAGGTTATACCATCATGCTCCATATCACTATATACAAGAAGATGTATAACTTATACCAGCTGTACAGATATAATTATATACAGAAGATACCCAGGTTATACCAGCATGCTCCATATCACTATATACAAGAAGATGTATAACTTATACCAGCTGTATATATATAATTATATACAGAAGATACCCAGGTTATACCAGCATGCTCCATATCACTATATACAAGAAGATGTATAACTTATACCAGCTGTACATATATAATTATATATAGAAGATACCCAGGTTATACCAGCATGCTCCATATCACTATATACAAGAAGATGTATAACTTATACCAGCTGTACATATATAATTATATACAGAAGATACCCAGGTTATACCAGCATGCTCCATATCACTATATACAAGAAGATGTATAACTTATACCAGCTGTACATATATAATTATATACAGAAGATACCCAGGTTATACCAGCATGCTCCATATCACTATATACAAGAAGATGTATAACTTATACCAGCTGTGCTACTATAATACTGCCACTTATGCACTAGAATATAATAACTATAATATTGCCCCCTTTATACAAGGATATAACTACTATAATACTGCTCCTATATACAAGAATATAACTACTATAATACTGCCCCTATATACAAGAATATAACTACTATAATACTGCCCCTATGTACAAGAATATAACTACTATAATACTACCCCCTATATACAAGAATATAACTACTATAATACTGCTCCAATATACAAGAATATAACTACTATAATACTGCCTTCTATATACAAGACTATAACTACTATAATACTGCCCCCTATATACAAGAATATAACCACTATACTACTGCCTCCTATATACAAGAATATAACTACTATAATACTGCCCCTATATACAAGAATATAACTACTATAATACTGCTCTCTATATACAAGAATATAACTACTATAATACTGCTCCCTGTATACAAGACTATAACTACTATAATGCTGCCCCCTATATACAAGAATATAACTACTATAATACTGCTCCTATATACAAGAATATAACTACTATAATACTGCCCCTATATACAAGAATATAACTACTATAATACTGCCGCTATATACAAGAATATAACTACTATAATACTGCTCCTATATACAAGAATATAACTACTATAATACTGCTCCCTATATACAAGAATATAACTACTATAATACTGCTCCTATATACAAGAATATAACCACTATACTACTGCCTCCTATATACAAGAATATAACTACTATAATACTGCCCCTATATACAAGAATATAACTACTATAATACTGCTCTCTATATACAAGAATATAACTACTATAATACTGCTCCCTGTATACAAGACTATAACTACTATAATGCTGCCCCCTATATACAAGAATATAACTACTATAATACTGCTCCTATATACAAGAATATAACTACTATAATACTGCCCCTATATACAAGAATATAACTACTATAATACTGCCGCTATATACAAGAATATAACTACTATAATACTGCTCCTATATACAAGAATATAACTACTATAATACTGCTCCCTATATACAAGAATATAACTACTATAATACTGGTCCTATATACAAGAATATAACTACTATAATACTGCCCCTATATACAAGAATATAACTATTATAATACTGCCCCCTATATACAAGAATATAATGTAGGCACATTTGAACAGGCCTTACTTCAATCCTTCACCTATACTCATCTCTGTACTCTGCCGCAGAACTATCCTATGTAGTTCCTTTTAATTTTTGTTACATCAATAAAATTGGAACAGGAGTTCCATTTTAACTCACACCCAGCGCTGGATATTGGCTCTATTTTCTTCCTGCTATACAAGGGCAGTAACGGTCATGAAGAATCAGATGTCTGACTAGTCTACACTGCGTCTGATACCTGTAAACCCATAGATCAGTGGCTGATCATCATAGGGACGTTTGGGGTGATCATCCGGGGCCTGAGGCTACCGGGGGGCCTATGGCCACCCAAAGAATTAAAGCACATCACAGTTTTGGCGTGAATTGCAGCAAAAACCATGAAAAAATGCTTTGTGTATGTCCTGCAAAAGGACCTGCAGACGTAAGATCACGTAACCATGTGGGCAGAAGAGTAGCAAGACTACATAGAAAAAAGTGAGGCTGTGTAAGTATGTGGTCTGGGGTCTGTATTAGTTTAGCATGTCTGACCTGAGATCTGTATTAGTTTAGGGGGTCTGACCTGAGGTCTGTATTAGTTTAGAAGTTTGGTCTGGGGTCTGAATTAGTTTAGGGGGTCAGGTCTAGGGTCTGTAATACTTTAGGGGTCTTTATTTAGGGGGTCTGGAATCTGTATTTATTTAGGGTACTTGTTCTGGGCTCTGTATATGTTTAGGTGGGGTCTGGTCTGAATTTATTAGTCTGAGTTAATGTATGGGCCTGGGCTCTGAATTTTGTTAGGGATGCGGTCTGGAATAATTTAGGGAGTTTGGTGTCTGAATCTTTGTGCTGCTATAGCTCCTTGGAGGGACAAAAAGGTCTCATCAGGAAACTTTGCAGTCACCAGGAGAAGTCGCCATGGTGGTCTGTGTCAGATCGAGAAGAAAAGAAACGAGAACGACTTTCGTCAGAGAAGACGTCAACTGTGAGTCACTGGATTTATAGAGGAGATGTCACCTCTCCTGACATGTCTGTTACAGAAAGTCCTTGAATTCCACTAAAAGTCTCTGTGTAGCTCAGGACTAATAGACAACTGAGTATTACCATTCCCATTTTTAGGAGGATGTGTCCCTACACTGTGTGATACGGTTAGCGATCATTGGAGACTGTCAGTATGTAGAAACAGGGTGGAGGTAGAGAAGGGGGATCTAAGCCAGATTCACATGAACGCGGGGAAACCCAGATGAAAAAAACTTGCCGTGCATGTTCCGTTTTTAAGAATTCCCATAGGGAATTCACACGACAGGGTTTCCCGGCCGGGTGCCGGCCGTTCATAAATCGGCCGGCACCCGGCTGCATTAGGAACAATAGACCCCTAATGGGGCTATTCACACGACCGATTTTTTGACGGCCGGGAAAACCGGCCGTCAAAAAATGGGACATGCCCTATTTTCGGCCGGCTGCCCGGCCGCCCGGCTCCCATAGAAGTCTATGGGGCCGGGTAATACACGGCCATCACCGGAATGTGTCCCGAGTGATGGCCGGGTCTACCGTCGCTTGCGCACTCTCTCTCCTCCTCCTCACAGTGCAGAGTGCATGTGAGGAGGAGGAGGGTCTTTTTTTGCTCCCTGTAGGAGTCGGAATCCCCAATCCCCGGCCGGGGATTGGGGATTCCGCTACAGGAGAAGTGCGTGACTGCACTGTCCATATATGGACACAGCGATGTCACTCACTTCTGCAGCGGAATCCCCGACTCTATGGCCGGGGATTCCGCTACAGGAGAAGTGAGTGACTACACTGTCCATCCTACAGGGGGCTGTGTGGCATCGCCTGCAGGGGGCTGTGTGGCATCGCCTGCAGGGGGCTGTGTGGCATCACCTACAGGTGGCTGTGTGGCATCACCTACAGGTGGCTGTGTGGCATCACCTACAGGGGACTGTGTGGCATCACCTACAGGGGACTTGGTGGCATTACCTACAGGGGACTTGGTGGCATTACCTACAGGGGATTTGGTGGCATTACCTACAGGGGGCTGGGTGGCATTCCTACAGGGGGCAGGGTGGCATCGCCTACAGGGGGCAGTGTGGCATCGCCTGCAAGGGGCTGTGTGGCATCGCCTACAGGGGGCTGTGTGGCATCGCCTACAGGGGGCTGTGTGGCATCACCAACAGGTGGCTGGGTAGCATTACCTACAGGGGGCTGGGTGGCATTACCTACCAGGGGGGCTGTGGCATTATCTACAAAGGTCTGTGTGTGGCAACAAATTTAAATGAAATTCATCCGATTTTAAAACGGACAGGGAAAATCGGCCAAAAACTGCAGATTTTCACGGCCGACACTCGGACCCTGTCGTGTGAATGAGGCCTTAGGTCTATTGCGTGATCTGTGAAAACAGAACAAAATATGACATGTTCTTGTAAAGGATCTGCCAGGCTCAGCTTCTGTGTCAACGCCCATAGGTAATCAGTCTGCACCTGCTTCTATGTCTGTGAGACTGACTCCATCTTCCACCACTCAGGATGGCAGGCTTAGGAGTGGGAGAGCCTATCACAGCCTGGCCAGACGGAGCTAGCTCCCGCCCTCTGTCTATTTATACCTGCCTTTCCTGTTCCTCCTTGCTTGTGATTCTTCTCTGCTGGTTTCTTGGCCCTGCTGCAGCTTCTTGAACTACTTGTCCCTGCTTCGTATTGACCCTGACTTACTGACTACTCTCTTGCTCTGCGTTTGGTACCTCGTACACTCCTGGTTTGACTCGACTCGTTCACCACTCTTGTTGCTCACGGTGTTGCCGTGGGCAACTGCCCCATTTCCCTCAGCTTCTGTGTACCCTTGTCTGTTTGTCTGTCGTGCACTTACTGAGCGTAGGGACCGTCGCCCAGTTGTACCCTGTCGCCTAGGGCGGGTCGTTGCAAGTAGGCAGGGACTAGTGGCGGGTAGATTAGGGCTCACTTGTCTGTTTCCCTATCCCCATCATTACAGTTCTATTTTTCAACGGACCCTTCACATGCCCCATTGAAACAACGGCCATGTAAATGGCCTCATTGAAATACATGCGTCCGTGTGACGGCTGTTGTTTTAATGGCCGTCACACGGACGTTCTCTGGGTTCGTCTGAATTCGGCCTAAGGAGAACAGCCAAGTGCCTATGGTCTACTTAATCTACCAATGGGGTGTTCCCAGTGGCGGATTATCATATGGGCGATTCGGGCGGCCGCCCGGGGCCCGAGGCTCCCAGGGGGCCCATGGCAGCCCGAACCGCACATCTTGCAAAGGTACCTATTCAGCGCGCTAGCGCTGCTAACTAACGAAGATGAGGAGGGGAGGAGCAGGGAATTGGCCGGGAAAGGGGTAGGACACGCCTCCCTGACAAGTGCGGGCCGCCGCCATTGAGTAACAGAACAGCGACGGACGGCTGTTCTGTTACTCCGAATCTGCAAGACAAGAGCCGGGCGGTCGGTCACCGGCGCTGAGGTCAGTACAGCAGGCTTATCCTCCTGCCCAACTGGTTCCCGACCGCTGGCTGTATTTTTACGGCCAGCGGTCAGGGACGGGTCCTTAAAACCCGAGCCATAGACTTTCTACGGCTCGGGTTTTAACTTGCTGCCCGCGTGATCGGGCAGCTGAATGTCGGGTCAACGGCTGTCAATGACTGCCGGGGACCCTGAGGAGAAGACAGAAGCAGCTTTCGCTGCTTCTGTCTTCTCCGATGTCTTCTTACACAGCGTTCAATGAACGCTGTGTATAGGAATAGAGACAGCAGCAGCGGCGCTGTCTCTATTCCTCCCGGTGATCATGTGACTGGTCACATGATCGCCGGTTGCCGTTAGTGGCAGGCTGCTGCTGGGTCTAACTAGACCCAGCACAGCCCTATTAGTGACAATCGTCACTATGAGAGGGCTGATTTCCCCTGTAACTGGGGCTGCTGTGCAGCTCCAGTTACAATGGAAAAACATGGTGTAAAAGAAAGAAAAAATATATATAAAGTTCCCCAAAGGTCTTTTTTGACCTTTGAGGGACAGACCACAGTAATAAAAAAATAGGAAAGTAAAGTGCAAAAAAAAAAGAAATAATAAATACACATAAAATACCCACCCCAATAAAAACCGTCCCCCCCCCGCCAATCATTGTTGTAACGCAAGCGCTGACCCAATTACCCTAATATAGACATGTAATATATTAACATTTACGGTAAACGATGACGATTACAAATAAAAGGTCTATTTTAGGGTAAAACTATGTTATTACCAAAAAAATAGCTGAAACGTAAAAAAGCTTATTTTTTTACTATTATTTTCAAACTTTATGAATAAAAATTCTAAAATAGCAAAAAAGGTGTGTATAAAAACGCTAAAAAAACGAAACCTGCATTGTTTACGGAAAAAAGTCGCAAAAATCACGTCGTTTTTATTTATTTTTTATAAAAATGTGTGTTTGGTGCAACTTTGTAATTACGTTTTATTAAAAAATATTTTCACTTTTTGAGATACAGCTGCTTTGTATCCTGTATCCGTCAGGTCAGCAGGACTGACGGGATCAGTGAAACGGGCCCTGCGCTAAATTATAATCTTAGATGTGATAGATTTGAGGTGGATCCTGCGTGTCACTGATCCTGTCAGTCCTGCTGACCTGACGGATACAGGATACAAAGCAGCTGTATCTCAAAAAGTAAAAATATTTTTTAATAAAACGTAATTACAAAGTTGCACCAAACACACATTTTTATAAAAAAGAAATAAAAACGACGTGATTTTTGCGACGTTTTTTTCCGTAGACAATGCAGGTTTCGTTTCTTATCGTTTTTATACACACCTTTTTTGCTATTTTACAATTTTTATTCATAAAGTTTGAAAATAATAGTAAACAAATAAGCTTTTTTACGTTTCAGCTATTTTTTTTGGTAATAAGATAGTTTTACCCTAAAATAGACCTTTTATTTGTAATCGTCATTGTTTACCGTAAATTGTAATATATTACATGTCTATATTAGGGTAATTGGGTAATATATATATATATATATAAAGTTTTTAAATGTGTACATAACCTTGTGGCACTATATACAAGGGGGAGCGCTGTGTGCCACTATATACAAGGGGGAGCGCTGTGTGCCACTATATACAAGGGGAAGCGCTGTGTGGCACTATATACAAGGGGAGCGCTGTGTGGCACTATATACAAGGGGGAGCGCTGTGTGGCACTATATACAAGGGGGGGCTGTGTAGTGCTATCCACAGTGGTATGTGTGTGGCGCTCTTTATAGGGGGGGCTTTTTGGTGCTATTTACAAGAGGGGGAGGGCTGTGTGGCGCTCTCTACAGGGGGCTGTATGGCACTATCTATATGGGGCTGTGTGTAACGCTCTCTACGGGGAGGATGTGTGATATATAGAGGGGGCTGTGTATGGCGATATCTATGGGGGTGTGTAATATCTACAGGGGCTGTGTGTGGCACTATGTACAGGGGGCTGTGTGTATGTGGTGTTTTACAGTGTGTGGTATTATTATATTCAGGCACGCAGTGTTTGGTGCTATTATATTTAGGGGCACAGTATGTGGCACCATGATAACTTTATTTTCGTTTATAGGTGTGGAAATGTTGGAAAAGTGAGGAGACGTCTGAGTGGCAAATTCTGCAGAAATGAGTCATGGCCGGGAGTAGTCGTCATGAGCGCTGGACCGGATGGAGAAGAAAAGAGGAAAAAAACCACTAGAATCTGAGACGTCGTCACCTGTGAGTCACTAGATTTATAGAGAATCTGTCACCTCTCCTGACATGTTTATTATAGGAATCCTTGTATTTCACAAAAAGTCTTTCTGCAGTCCAGGACTGATAGACAATTCCCATTGTCAGGAGGTTGTGTCCCTGCACAGTGTGATACTCTCAGTATCTAGGGACACAGCCCTGTGACAAGGGAAATCGTAACACTGTTAATGCTTGCCAAAAAAAGTAGTGTCAAAAATAGTTACGGCACGGCGGTGAGGAAGGGGGGCCCAAGTTTGGGTAACAGCCCAGGGCCCATGGTCTACTTAATCCGCCACTGGGTGTTCCTCTGCGATGACCCTCAGTGATCAGCAAGTGCTCAGCTTCCCTACAGCACCACTACAGGGGAAATTAAGAATTACATGGTGCCTATTGAAATAAGTGTGGTGATAATATAATGTATGAACAGACCGGGTCCTCCAGAGGGATTCTGGCCTTTGTAGCCATTCTCTTCTCTGGGTAAAAGATGAGGGTTCTGAATGAGGACAACCCCTTTAAGAACATGCTACACAAAGTATATGGTCACTACATGGCCTACTTACTATATGAAGTTCTGCTTGATATCAGATTATGATAGAATTGACTTATACATGAACGTGTCAGCAGCATGGACAGTGACCCATACACGTTCTGTACATACTCATCACCTGGGGTCCTCTTCATCTCCCCCATCCTAGAACAATACAAGGAGCGGAGGCGCTGCACATCTCGGGGGGATGAATAATTCAGCACTGCAGCTGTTCTGCACACATTCCCCCTGGTGTCACTACAAAGCAGCTTCCCAGATCCACACCCCACAACTGCTCTATGACACCCTGACACTTCAGGTTCAATACTAATAATATGCATGGGATTGTGCAGTCATAGTCACACATTCATATGTAGCAGAGCTGAATCTGTTGCAATTAAAACTATAACAGTATCTTAACGAGTGTTTCCATTTTTTTCCCCCAGAATTGACCCTTGTGATCATTATTAAAATGTATTTTCTTCCAAGGTTTGATTTTCGATTTTCATTGATATGTGTGTAAGATAAGAGAAGTTGTCATTGATCGTTTAAAGGATGCACGTGGGCCGTTATGTGGCTGTTCATACATTAATGCTGGAGTGTCTTGCCTTTGCACTATTCCAGGCATACACAGAAGGCATTGACCATGTGTAAGATTGATTGGTGAACGCTTGTAGGTTTGGCAACTCAAACAGGTTACAATTACCTGTTTGCTGTTACATTAAGAAGAGCAGCTCTGGAGCACATACTGCTGCTTCTCAAGTCTAGAACTAGCAGGTTATCAGCATGTGGGTGTTACACAATGGCACCTACTGTATGGAAATTCTCATTTCATAGGGGTGTGTATGTTTGTGAGTTTGTATAAATGTCTTTGTGTGTTTAAGTATGCATGAGTGGGTATATATAAACATAGCTAGGTGGTATATGTGTCAATTAGTGTGTATAGGAGCGTGTGGGAGATATTGCAGTCTTATCTTTAGGAGCTGTCATCTGTGGGGGCCTTCCTTCTACTACATCAAGCATTTGAGCTATATTTCTTCTGTAGTTTTGACCTATAGGTGGCGCTATTATAAAGTCTCTGTAGGTAGAAAACTCAACTCCGACAGGTCTAGACCACTCTCCCAGATACACTAAAGATTTATTTTTACTTTTAATTTTTAACTAGTCAGTTATTTATTGGATTTCCATCATGCAAATCAAATCCAATAATCCAATAGATAACGCAGATATCCTCCCGGCACCGCGCTCCAGTCTCCTCAGTGCGCCACCGCTCTCAGCGCACACAATACTCATGTGTCAGGACCTAGTGCAGCAGATGGAAGTCTAGAGGACCTGGGTGTGAGGAGTAGTAAGTAATTTTCAGTCTGGTCAGAGGTCAGATTTAATTTAGGGGTCTGGTCTAATATCTGTATCTGTTTAGGGGGACTGGGGTCTGTATTAGTTTAGAGGGTCTGTTCTGGAGTGTGAATTCATTTTGGGGTCTGATCTGAGGTTAAGGTCTCACATGTCCCATCCCACATGTTCTATTTTAGTGGCTGATATTGTGTGTGTGTGTGTGTGTGTGATACTATTGTTTGTGTGCATGAATGTGTATGGGTAGTATATAAGTGTATGAATGTTTATGGGTGCATGTGACGTGTATGAGTGCATGAATGTGTATGCGTGGTATGTGAGTGTATGAATGTGTATGGGTAGTATATGAGTGTATGATTGTATATGGGTAGTATGCAAGTGTATGGGTAGTATGTGAGTGTATGAATGTGTATGGGTAGTATATAAGTGTATGAATGTATATGGGTGGTATATGAGTGCATGAATGTATATGGGTGGTATATGAGTGTATGATTGTGTTTGGGTAGTATGTGAGTGTATGATTGTGTATGGGTAGTATATACTACCCATACACAATCATACACTCATATACTACCCATACACAATCATACACTCACATACTACCCAAACACAATCATACACTCATATACCACCCATATACATTCATGCACTCATATACTACCCATACACATTCATACACTCACATACTACCCATACACTTGCATACTACCCATATACAATCATACACTCATATACTACCCATATACAATCATACACTCATATACTACCCATACACAATCATACACTCATATGAGTGTATGATTGTATATGGGTAGTATATGAGTGTATGAATGTGTATGGGTATATGTGTGATATATGAGTGTACGAATGTGTATGGGTTTATGTGTGTATTTATGTACGAATATGTGGGTTTATGTGTGGTATGTGTGTTTATAAATGTGTATGGGTATATGTTTGTATGTATGTATTATGTATGTGGGTGTATGAATGTGTATTGGTATGTGTCTATGAATGTGTGTGGGTATATGTGTGGAATATGAGTGTTTGAATGTGTATTGGAGTTTGTGTGGTATATTTGTGTATGAATGTGTGGTAAATGAGTTTATGAATGGGTATATGTGTGGTATATGTGTATATGAATGTGTGGTATATGTGTGTATAAGAGTTTGTGTGGTATATGTGTGTATGAATGTGTATGGGTTTATGTGCGGTATATGTGTTTATAAATGTGTATGGGTATATGTGTGTATGTATGTATGTATGTATGTATGTATGTGTATGAATGTGTATTGGTATATGTCTGGTATAGGTGTGTATGAATGTGTGTTGGTATATGTGTGTATGAATGTGTATGGGAGTTTGTGTGGAATATGTGTGTATGAATGTGTATGGGAGTTTGTGTGGTATATGTGTGTATGAATGTGTATGGGAGTTTGTGTGGTATATGTGTGTATGAATGTGTATGGGTATGTGTCTGGTATAGGTGTGTATGAATGTGTGTGGGTAAATATGTGGAATATGAGTGTATGAGAGTTTGTGTGGAATATGTGTGTATAAATGTGTATGGGTATATGTGTGGTATATGTGTGTATAAATGTGTGGTATATGTGTGTATTCATTTCTATTGGTGACATGATGGTATGAATGTATGTGGGTGTATGTGGGGTACATTAGTCTATGAGTGTGTATGGGTATATGTATGTATATTGGTGTATGCATGGTATATATGTGTATATTGATGTATGCATGGTATATATGTGTATATTGGTGTATGTGTATGTGTATATTGGTGTATGCATGGTATATGTGTGTATATTGGTGTATGTATGATATATATGTGTATATTGGTGTATGTATGGTATATATGTGTATATTGGTGTATGTATGGTATATGTGTGTATATTGGTGTATGTATGGTATATATGTGTATATTGGTGTATGCGTGGTATATATGTGTATATTGGTGTATGAATGGTATATATGTGTATATTGTTGTATGCGTGGTATATGTGTGTATATTGGTGTATGTATGGTATATATGTGTATATTGGTGTATGTATGGTATATATGTGTATATTGGTGTATGCGTGGTATATGTGTGTATATTGGTGTATGCGTGGTATATGTGTGTATATTGGTGTATGTATGATATATATGTGTATATTGGTGTATGTATGGTATATATGTGTATATTGTTGTATGCGTGGTATATGTGTGTATATTGGTGTATGTATGGTATATATGTGTATATTGGTGTATGTATGGTATATATGTGTATATTGGTGTATGTGTGGTATATATGTGTATATTGTTGTATGCGTGGTATATGTGTGTATATTGGTGTATGCATGGTATATATGTGTATATTGGTGTATGTATGGTATATGTGTGTATATTGGTGTATGTATGGTATATATGTGTATATTGGTGTATGCGTGGTATATATGTGTATATTGGTGTATGAATGGTATATATGTGTATATTGTTGTATGCGTGGTATATGTGTGTATATTGGTGTATGTATGGTATATATGTGTATATTGGTGTATGCGTGGTATATGTGTGTATATTGGTGTATGCATGGTATATGTGTGTATATTGGTGTATGTATGATATATATGTGTATATTGGTGTATGTATGGTATATATGTGTATATTGGTGTATGTATGGTATATGTGTGTATATTGGTGTATGCATGGTATATGTGTGTATATTGGTGTATGTATGATATATATGTGTATATTGGAGTATGCATGGTATATATGTGTATATTGGTGTATGCGTGGTATATGTGTGTATATTGGTGTATGCATGGTATATGTGTGTATATTGGTGTATGCATGGTATATGTGTGTTATATGTGTATATTGGTGTATGTATGGTATATATGTGTATATTGGTGTATGTGTATATGTATATTGGTGTATGTATGGTATATATGTGTATATTGGTGTATGCATGGTATATATGTGTATATTGGTGTATGGTATATATGTGTATATTGGCGTATGTTTGGTATATATGTGTATATTGGTGTATGTATGGTATATATGTGTATATTGGTGTATGCATGGTATATATGTGTATATTGGTGTATGCATGGTATATATGTGTATATTGGTGTATGTATGGTATATATGTGTATATTGGTGTATGTATGGTATATATGTGTATATTGGTGTATGCATGGTATAGATGTGTATATTGGTGTATGTGTGGTATATATGTGTATATTGGTGTATGCGTGGTATATATGTGTATATTGGTGTATGTATAGTATATGTGTGTATATTGGTGTATGTATGGTATATATGTGTATATTGGTGTATGTGTATATGTATATTGGTGTATGTATGGTATATATGTGTATATTGGTGTATGTGTATATGTATATTGGTGTATGCATGGTATATATGTGTATATTGGTGTATGTATGGTATATATGTGTATATTGGTGTATGTGTATATGTATATTGGTGTATGCATGGTATATATGTGTATATTGGTGTATGCGTGGTATATATGTGTATATTGGTGTATGCATGGTATATATGTGTATATTGGTGTATGTATGGTATATATGTGTATATTGGTGTATGTATGGTATATATGTGTATATTGGTGTATGTATAGTATATGTGTGTATATTGGTGTATGCATGGTATAGATGTGTATATTGATGTATGTATGGTATATATGTGTATATTGGTGTATGTATGGTATATATGTGTATATTGGTGTATGCGTGGTATATATGTGTATATTGGTGTATGAATGGTATATATGTGTATATTGGTGTATGCATGGTATATATGTGTATATTGGTGTATGTATGGTATATATGTGTATATTGGTGTATGTATGGTATATATGTGTATATTGGTGTATGTATAGTATATGTGTGTATATTGGTGTATGCATGGTATATATGTGTATATTTGGTGTATGTGTGGTATATATGTGTATATTGATGTATGCATGGTATATATGTGTATATTGGTGTATGTGTATATGTATATTGGTGTATGTATGGTATATATGTGTATATTGGTGTATGTATGGTATATATGTGTATATTGGTGTATGCATGGTATAGATGTGTATATTGATGTATGCATGGTATATATGTGTATATTGGTGTATGCGTGGTATATATGTGTATATTGGTGTATGCATGGTATATATGTGTATATTGGTGTATGCGTGGTATATATGTGTATATTGGTGTATGGTATATATGTGTATATTGGTGTATGGTATATATGTGTATATTGGCGTATGTTTGGTATATATGTGTATATTGGCGTATGTATGGTATATATGTGTATATTGGTGTATGTATGGTATATATGTGTATATTGGTGTATGCATGGTATAGATGTGTATATTGATGTATGCATGGTATATATGTGTATATTGGTGTATGTATGGTATATATGTGTATATTGGTGTATGTATGGTATATATGTGTATATTGGTGTATGTATGGTATATATGTGTATATTGGTGTATGTATGGTATATGTGTGTATATTGGTGTATGTATGGTATATATGTGTATATTGGTGTATGTATGGTATATGTGTGTATATTGGTGTATGTATGGTATATATGTGTATATTGGTGTATGCATGGTATATATGTGTATATTGGTGTATGCATAGTATATGTGTGTATATTGGTGTATGTGTGGTATATATGTGTATATTGATGTATGCATGGTATATATGTGTATATTGGTGTATGTGTATATGTATATTGGTGTATGTATGGTATATATGTGTATATTGGTGTATGTATGGTATATATGTGTATATTGGTGTATGCATGGTATAGATGTGTATATTGGTGTATGCATGGTATAGATGTGTATATTGATGTATGCATGGTATATATGTGTATATTGGTGTATGCGTGGTATATATGTGTATATTGGTGTATGCATGGTATATATGTGTATATTGGCGTATGTTTGGTATATATGTGTATATTGGTGTATGTATGGTATATATGTGTATATTGGTGTATGTATGGTATATATGTGTATATTGGTGTATGCATGGTATATATGTGTATATTGGTGTATGCGTGGTATATATGTGTATATTGGTGTTTGAATGGTATATATGTGTATATTGTTGTATGCGTGGTATAAATGTATATATTGGTGTATGTATGGTATATATGTGTATATTGATGTATGGTATATATGTGTATATTGGTGTATGCATGGTATAGATGTGTATATTGATGTATGCATGGTATATATGTGTATATTGGTGTATGTATAGTATATGTGTGTATATTGGTGTATGTATGGTATATATGTGTATATTGGTGTATGGTATATATGTGTATATTGGCGTATGTTTGGTATATATGTGTATATTGGTGTATGCATGGTATATATGTGTATATTGATGTGTGGTATATATGTGTATATTGATGTATGGTATATATGTGTATATTGGTGTATGTATGGTATATATGTGTATATTGATGTATGGTATATATGTGTATATTGATGTATGGTATATATGTGTATATTGGTGTATGCATGGCATATATGTGTATATTGGTGTATGTATGGTATATATGTGTATATTGGTGTATGCGTGGTATATATGTGTATATTGGTGTATGTATGATATATATGTGTATATTGATGTATGGTATATATGTGTATATTGATGTATGCATGGTATATATGTGTATATTGGTGTATGTGTATATTGGTGTATGCATGGTATATATGTGTATATTGGTGTATGTATGGTATATATGTGTATATTGGTGTATGTGTATATGTATATTGGTGTATGCATGGTATATATGTGTATATTGGTGTATGCGTGGTATATATGTGTATATTGGTGTATGTATGATATATATGTGTATATTGATGTATGGTATATATGTGTATATTGGTGTATGCATGGTATATATGTGTATATTGGTGTATGTATGGTATATATGTGTATATTGATGTATGGTATATATGTGTATATTGATGTATGGTATATATGTGTATATTGGTGTATGTATAGTATGTGTGTATATTGGTGTATGCATGGTATATATGTGGTATATATGTGTATATTGATGTATGCATGGTATATATGTGTATATTGGTGTATGTGTATATGTATATTGGTGTATGTATGGTATATATGTGTATATTGGTGTATGTATGGTATATATGTGTATATTGGTGTATGCATGGTATAGATGTGTATATTGATGTATGCATGGTATATATGTGTATATTGGTGTATGCGTGGTACATATGTGTATATTGGTGTATGCATGGTATATATGTGTATATTGGTGTATGCATGGTATATGTGTGTATATTGGTGTATGCATGGTATATATGTGTATATTGGTGTATGTGTGGTATATATGTGTATATTGGTGTATGCATGGTATATGTGTGTATATTGGTGTATGCATGGTATATGTGTGTATATTGGTGTATGTGTGGTATATATGTGTATATTGGTGTATGCATGGTATATGTGTGTATATTGGTGTATGCATGGTATATGTGTGTATATTGGTGTATGTGTGGTATATATGTGTATATTGATGTATGCATGGTATATATGTGTATATTGGTGTATGTGTATATGTATATTGGTGTATGTATGGTATATATGTGTATATTGGTGTATGCGTGGTATATATGTGTATATTGGTGTATGTATGGTATATATGTGTATATTGGTGTATGCATGGTATAGATGTGTATATTGGTGTATGAATGGTATATATGTGTATATTGGTGTATGCGTGGTATATATGTGTATATTGGTGTATGTATGGTATATATGTGTATATTGGTGTATGGTATATATGTGTATATTGGCGTATGTTTGGTATATATGTGTATATTGGTGTATGTATGGTATATATGTGTATATTGGTGTATGTATGGTATATATGTGTATATTGGTGTATGCATGGTATATATGTGTATATTGGTGTATGCGTGGTATATATGTGTATATTGGTGTATGAATGGTATATATGTGTATATTGGTGTATGAATGGTATATATGTGTATATTGTTGTATGCGTGGTATCTATGTGTATATTGGTGTATGTATGGTATATATGTGTATATTGGTGTATGTATAGTATATGTGTGTATATTGGTGTATGCATGGTATATATGTGTATATTGGTGTATGTATAGTATATGTGTGTATATTGGTGTATGGTATATATGTGTATATTGGTGTATGTGTATATGTATATTGGTGTATGCATGGTATATATGTGTATATTGGTGTATGTGTGGTATATATGTGTATATTGATGTATGCATGGTATATATGTGTATATTGGTGTATGTGTATATGTATATTGGTGTATGTATGGTATATATGTGTATATTGGTGTATGTATGGTATATATGTGTATATTGGTGTATGCATGGTATAGATGTGTATATTGATGTATGTATGGTATATATGTGTATATTGATGTATGCATGGTATATATGTGTATATTGGTGTATGCGTGGTATATATGTGTATATTGGTGTATGGTATATATGTGTATATTGGCGTATGTTTGGTATATATGTGTATATTGGTGTATGTATGGTATATATGTGTATATTGGTGTATGTATGGTATATATGTGTATATTGGTGTATGCATGGTATAGATGTGTATATTGATGTATGCATGATATATATGTGTATATTGGTGTATGGTATATATGTGTATATTGGCGTATGTTTGGTATATATGTGTATATTGGTGTATGTATGGTATATATGTGTATATTGATGTATGGTATATATGTGTATATTGATGTATGGTATATATGTGTATATTGGTGTATGTATGGTATATATGTGTATATTGATGTATGGTATATATGTGTATATTGATGTATGGTATATATGTGTATATTGGTGTATGCATGGCATATATGTGTATATTGGTGTATGTATGGTATATATGTGTATATTGGTGTATGCGTGGTATATATGTGTATATTGGTGTATGTATGATATATATGTGTATATTGATGTATGGTATATATGTGTATATTGGTGTATGCATGGTATATATGTGTATATTGGTGTATGTGTATATGTATATTGGTGTATGCATGGTATATATGTGTATATTGGTGTATGTATGGTATATATGTGTATATTGGTGTATGTGTATATGTATATTGGTGTATGCATGGTATATATGTGTATATTGGTGTATGCGTGGTATATATGTGTATATTGGTGTATGTAAGACATATATGTGTATATTGATGTATGGTATATATGTGTATATTGGTGTATGCATGGTATATATGTGTATATGGGTGTATGTATGGTATATAGGTGTATATTGATGTATGGTATATATGTGTATATTGGTGTATGTATAGTATATGTGTGTATATTGGTGTATGCATGGTATATATGTGTATATTGGTGTATGTGTGGTATATATGTGTATATTGGTGTATGCATGGTATAGATGTGTATATTGATGTATGCATGGTATATATGTGTATATTGGTGTATGCGTGGTATATATGTGTATATTGATGTATGCATGGTATATATGTGTATATTGGTGTATGTGTATATGTATATTGGTGTATGTATGGTATATATGTGTATATTGGTGTATGTATGGTATATATGTGTATATTGGTGTATGCATGGTATAGATGTGTATATTGATGTATGTATGGTATATATGTGTATATTGGTGTATGTATGGTATATATGTGTATATTGGTGTATGTATGGTATATATGTGTATATTGGTGTATGCATGGTATATATGTGTATATTGGTGTATGTATGGTATATATGTGTATATTGGTGTATGTATGGTATATATGTGTATATTGGTGTATGCGTGGTATATATGTGTATATTGTTGTATGCGTGGTATATATGTGTATATTGGTGTATGGTATATATGTGTATATTGGTGTATGTATGGTATATGTGTGTATATTGGTGTATGCATGGTATATATGTGTATATTGGTGTATGTATGGTATATATGTGTATATTGGTGTATGGTATATATGTGTATATTGGTGTATGTATGGTATATGTGTGTATATTGGTGTATGCATGGTATATATGTGTATATTGATGTATGGTATATATGTGTATATTAATGTATGGTATATATGTGTATATTGGTGTATGTATGGTATATATGTGTATATTGATGTATGGTATATATGTGTATATTGGTGTATGTGTATATGTATATTGGTGTATGCATGGTATATATGTGTATATTGGTGTATGTGTGGTATATATGTGTATATTGGTGTATGCGTGGTATATATGTGTATATTGGTGTATGTGTATATATGTGTATATACACCACGAGACGCTGATCACATCTGTATTTACACCGAGACGCTGATCACATCTGTATATACACCGAGACGCCGATCACATCTGTATATACCCCGAGACGCTGATCACATCTGTATATACACCGAGACGCCGATCACATCTGTATATACCCCGAGACGCCGATCACATCTGTATATACACCCCGAGACGCTGATCACATCTGTATATACACCGAGACGCCGATCACATCTGTATATACACCGAGACGCCGATCACATCTGTATATACCCCGAGACGCCGATCACATCTGTATATACCCCGAGACGCTGATCACATCTGTATACACCGAGACTCTGATCACATCTGTATATACCCCGAGACGCCGATCACATCTGTATATACACCGAGACGCCGATCACATCTGTATATACACCGAGACGCCGATCACATCTGTATATACACCGAGACGCCGATCACATCTGTATATACACAGAGACGCTGATCACATCTGTATATACCCCGAGACGCCGATCACATCTGTATATACCCCGAGACGCCGATCACATCTGTATATACACCGAGACGCCGATCACATCTGTATATACACCGAGACGCCGATCACATCTGTATATATACCGAGACTCTGATCACATCTGTATATACCCCGAGACGACGATCACATCTGTATATACCCCGAGACGCCGATCACATCTGTATATACCCCGAGACGCCGATCACATCTGTATATACACCGAGACGGCGATCACATCTGTATATACACCGAGACGCCGATCACATCTGTATATACACCCCGAGACGCCGATCACATCTGTATATACACCGAGACGCCGATCACATCTGTATATACACCGAGACGCCGATCACATCTGTATATACCCCGAGACGCCGATCACATCTGTATATACACCGAGACGCCGATCACATCTGTATATACACCGAGACGCCGATCACATCTGTATATACACCGAGACGCCGATCACATCTGTATATACCCCGAGACGCCGATCACATCTGTATATACAGCGAGACGCTGATCACATCTGTATATACACCCCGAGACGCTGATCACATCTGTATATACACCCCGAGACGCTGATCACATCTGTATATACACCCCGAGACGCTGATCACATCTGTATATACCCCGAGACGCTGATCACATATGTATATACACACCGAGACGCTGATCACATCTGTATATACACCGAGACGCTGATCACATCTGTATATACCCCGAGACGCTGATCACATCTGTATATACCCCGAGACGCTGATCACATCTGTATACACCCCGAGACGCTGATCACATCTGTATACACCCCGAGACGCTGATCACATCTGTATATACACCGAGACGCTGATCACATCTGTATATACCCCGAGACGCTGATCACATCTGTATATACACCCCGAGACGCTGATCACATCTGTATATACACCGAGACGCCGATCACATCTGTATATACACCCCGAGACGCCGATCACATCTGTATATACACCCCGAGACGCCGATCACATCTGTATATACACCGAGACGCCGATCACATCTGTATATACACCGAGACGCCGATCACATCTGTATATACCCCCCGAGACGCTGATCACATCTGTATATACACCGAGACGCTGATCACATCTGTATATACACCGAGACGCTGATCACATCTGTATATACACCGAGACGCTGATCACATCTGTATATACCCCGAGACGCTGATCATATCTGTATATACACCGAGACGCCGATCACATCTGTATATACCCCGAGACGCCGATCACATCTGTATATACACCGAGACGCCGATCACATCTGTATATACACGAGACGCCGATCACATCTGTATATACACCGAGACGCCGATCACATCTGTATATACACCGAGACGCCGATCACATCTGTATATACCCCGAGACGCTGATCACATCTGTATATACACCGAGACGCTGATCACATCTGTATATACACCGAGACGCTGATCACATCTGTATATACCCCGAGACGCTGATCACATCTGTATATACACCCCGAGACGCTGATCACATCTGTATATACACCGAGACGCTGATCACATCTGTATATACACCGATACGCTGAACACATCTGTATATACACCGAGACGCCGATCACATCTGTATATACACCGAGACGCCGATCACATCTGTATATACACCGAGACGCCGATCACATCTGTATACACCCCGAGACGCCGATCACATCTGTATATACACCGAGACGCTGATCACATCTGTATATACACCCCGAGACGCCGATCACATCTGTATATACACCGAGACGCCGATCACATCTGTATATACACCCCGAGACGCCGATCACATCTGTATATACACCGAGACGCCGATCACATCTGTATATACACCGAGACGCTGATCACATCTGTATACACCCCGAGCCGCTGATCACATCTGTATATACACCGAGACGCTGATCACATCTGTATATACACCGAGACGCTGATCACATCTGTATATACCCCGAGACGCTGATCACATCTGTATATACACCGAGACGCTGATCACATCTGTATATACACCGAGACGCCGATCACATCTGTATATACCCCGAGACGCTGATCACATCTGTATATACCCCGAGACGCCGATCACATCTGTATATACCCCGAGACGCCGATCACAACTGTATATACCCCGAGACGCTGATCACATCTGTATATACCCCGAGACGCTGATCACATCTGTATATACCCCGAGACGCTGATCACATCTGTATATACACCGAGACGCTGATCACATCTGTATATACCCCGAGACGCTGATCACATCTGTATATACCGAGACGCCGATCACATCTGTATATACACCCCGAGAGGCTGATCACATCTGTATATACACCGAGACGCCGATCACATCTGTATATACCCCGAGACGCCGATCACATCTGTATATACACCGAGACGCTGATCACATCTGTATATACACCGAGACGCTGATCACATCTGTATATACACCGAGACGCCGATCACATCTGTATATACACCGAGACGCTGATCACATCTGTATATACACCCCGAGACGCTGATCACATCTGTATATACACCGAGACGCTGATCACATCTGTATATACACCGAGACGCCGATCACATCTGTATATACACCGAGACGCTGATCACATCTGTATATACACCGAGACGCTGATCACATCTGTATATACACCGAGACGCTGATCACATCTGTATACACCCCGAGACGCTGATCACATCTGTATATACACCCCGAGACGCTGATCACATCTGTATATACACCGAGACGCGGATCACATCTGTATATACACCGAGACGCCGATCACATCTGTATATACACCGAGACGCCGATCACATCTGTATATACACCGAGACGCTGATCACATCTGTATATACCCCGAGACGCCGATCACATCTGTATATACACCGAGACGCTGATCACATCTGTATATACACCGAGACGCTGATCACATCTGTATATACCCCGAGACGCTGATCACATCTGTATAGACACCGAGACGCTGATCACATCTGTATATACACCGAGATGCTGATCACATCTGTATATACACCGAGACGCTGATCACATCTGTATATACACCGAGACGCTGATCACATCTGTATATACACCGAGACGCTGATCACATCTGTATACACCCCGAGACGCTGATCACATCTGTATATACCCCGAGACACTGATCACATCTGTATATACACCGAGACGCTGATCACATCTGTATATACACCGAGACACTGATCACATCTGTATATACACCGAGACGCCGATCACATCTGTATATACACCGAGACGCTGATCACATCTGTATATACACCGAGACGCCGATCACATCTGTATATACACAGAGACGCTGATCACATCTGTATATACACCGAGACGCTGATCACATCTGTATATACACCGAGACGCTGATCACATCTGTATATACACCGAGACGCTGATCACATCTGTATATACCCCGAGACGCCGATCACATCTGTATATACACCGAGACGCCGATCACATCTGTATATACCCCGAGACGCCGATCACATCTGTATATACCCCGAGACGCTGATCACATCTGTATATACACCGAGACGCCGATCACATCTGTATATACACCGAGACGCTGATCACATCTGTATATACCCCGAGACACTGATCACATCTGTATATACACCGAGACGCCGATCACATCTGTATATACACAGAGACGCTGATCACATCTGTATATACACCGAGAGGCTGATCACATCTGTATATACACCGAGACGCCGATCACATCTGTATATACACCGAGACACCGATCACATCTGTATATACACCGAGACGCTGATCACATCTGTATATACACCGAGAGGCCGATCACATCTGTATATACACCGAGACGCCGATCACATCTGTATATACCCCGAGACGCCGATCACATCTGTATATACACCGAGACGCCGATCACATCTGTATATACACCGAGGCGCCGATCACATCTGTATATACACCGAGACGCCGATCACATCTGTATATACACCGAGACGCTGATCACATCTGTATATACACCGAGACGCTGATCACATCTGTATATACACCGAGACGCTGATCAGATCTGTATATACACCGAGACGCTGATCACATCTGTATATACACCGAGACGCTGATCACATCTGTATATACCCCGAGACGCTGATCACATCTGTATATACACACCGAGACGCCGATCACATCTGTATATACACCGAGAAGCTGATCACATCTGTATATACCCCGAGACGCTGATCGCATCTGTATATACACCGAGACGCCGATCAAATCTGTATATACACCGAGACGCCGATCACATCTGTATATACACCGAGACGCCGATCACATCTGTATATACACCGAGACGCTGATCACATCTGTATATACCCCGAGACGCTGATCACATCTGTATATACACCGAGACGCTGATCACATCTGTATATACCCCGAGACGCTGATCACATCTGTATATACCCCGAGACGCTGATCACATCTGTATATACCCCGAGACGCTGATCACATCTGTATATACACCGAGACGCTGATCACATCTGTATATACACCGAGACGCTGATCACATCTGTATATACACCGAGACGCTGATCACATCTGTATATACCCCGAGACGCCGATCACATCTGTATATACACCGAGACGCTGATCACATCTGTATATACACCGAGACGCTGATCACATCTGTATATACACCAAGACGCTGATCACATCTGTATATACACTGAGACGCTGATCACATCTGTATATACCCCGAGACGCTGATCACATCTGTATACACCCCGAGACGCTGATCACATCTGTATATACACCGAGCCGCTGATCACATCTGTATACACCGAGACGCTGATCACATCTGTATATACCCCGAGACGCTGATCACATCAGTATATACACCGAGACGCTGATCACATCTGTATATACACCGAGACGCTGATCACATCTGTATATACACCGAGACGCTGATCACATCTGTATATACACAGAGACGCTGATCACATCTGTATATACCCCGAGACGCTGATTACATCTGTATATACACCGAGACGCTGATCACATCTGTATATACACCGAGACGCTGATCACATCTGTATATACCCCGAGACGTCGATCACATCTGTATATACACCGAGACGCTGATCACATCTGTATATACCCCGAGACGCCGATCACATCTGTATATACCCCGAGACGCTGATCACATCTGTATATACACCCCGAGACGCTGATCACATCTGTATATACACCCCGAGACGCTGATCACATCTGTATATACACCGAGACGCTGATCACATCTGTATATACACCGAGACGCTGATCACATCTGTATATACACCGAGACGCCGATCACATCTGTATATACACCGAGACGCTGATCACATCTGTATATACACCGAGACGCCGATCACATCTGTATATACCCCGAGACGCTGATCACATCTGTATATACCCCGAGACGCCGATCACATCTGTATATACACCGAGACGCCGATCACATCTGTATATACCCCGAGACGCCGATCACATCTGTATATACACCGAGACGCTGATCACATCTGTATATACCCCGAGACGCTGATCACATCTGTATATACACCGAGACGCCGATCACATCTGTATATACACCGAGACGCTGATCACATCTGTATATACCCCGAGACGCTGATCACATCTGTATATACACCCCGAGACGCTGATCACATCTGTATATACACCGAGACGCTGATCACATCTGTATATACACCGAGACGCCGATCACATCTGTATATACCCCGAGACGCTGATCACATCTGTATATACACCCCGAGACGCTGATCACATCTGTATATACACCGAGACGCTGATCACATCTGTATATACACCGAGACGCTGATCACATCTGTATACACCGAGACGCTGATCACATCTGTATACACCGAGACGCTGATCACATCTGTATACACCGAGACGCTGATCACATCTGTATATACACCGAGACGCTGATCACATCTGTATATACACCGAGACGCTGATCACATCTGTATACACCGAGACGCTGATCACATCTGTATATACACCGAGACGCCGATCACATCTGTATATACACCCCGAGACGCTGATCACATCTGTATATACACCCCGAGACGCTGATCACATCTGTATATACACCGAGACGCTGATCACATCTGTATATACACCGAGACGCTGATCACATCTGTATATACACCGAGACGCTGATCACATCTGTATACACCGAGACGCTGATCACATCTGTATACACCGAGACGCTGATCACATCTGTATACACCGAGACGCTGATCACATCTGTATACACCGAGACGCTGATCACATCTGTATACACCGAGACGCTGATCACATCTGTATACACCGAGACGCTGATCACATCTGTATATACACCGAGACGCTGATCACATCTGTATATACACCGAGACGCCGATCACATCTGTATATACCCCGAGACGCTGATCACATCTGTATATACACCGAGACGCCGATCACATCTGTATATACCCCGAGACGCTGATCACATCTGTATATACCCCGAGACGCTGATCACATCTGTATATACACCGAGACGCTGATCACATCTGTATATACACCGAGACGCTGATCACATCTGTATACACCCCGAGACGCCGATCACATCTGTATATACACCCCGAGACGCTGATCACATCTGTATACACCCCGAGACGCCGATCACATCTGTATATACACCCCGAGACGCTGATCACATATGTATATACACCGAGACGCTGATCACATCTGTATATACCCCGAGACGCCGATCACATCTGTATATACACCGAGACGCCGATCACATCTGTATATACACCGAGACGCCGATCACATCTGTATATACACCGAGACGCTGATCACATCTGTATATACACCGAGACGCCGATCACATCTGTATATACCCCGAGACGCTGATCACATCTGTATATACACCGAGACGCTGATCACATCTGTATATACACCGAGACGCTGATCACATCTGTATATACCCCGAGACGCTGATCACATCTGTATATAAACCGAGACGCTGATCACATCTGTATATACACCGAGACGCTGATCACATCTGTACATACACCGAGACGCCGATCACATCTGTATATACCCCGAGACGCCGATCACATCTGTATATACCCCGAGACGCTGATCACATCTGTATACACACCGAGACACTGATCACATCTGTATACACCCCGAGACGCTGAACACATCTGTATACACACCGAGACGCTGAACACATCTGTATATACACCGAGACGCCGATCACATCTGTATATACCCCGAGACGCCGATCACATCTGTATATACACCGAGACGCTGATCACATCTGTATATACACCGAGACGCTGATCACATCTGTATATACACCGAGACGCTGATCACATCTGTATATACACCGAGACGCTGATCACATCTGTATATACACCGAGACGCCGATCACATCTGTATATACACCGAGACGCTGATCACATCTGTATATACACCGAGACGCTGATCACATCTGTATATACACCGAGACACTGATCACATCTGTATATACCCCGAGACGCTGATCACATCTGTATATACCCCGAGACGCTGATCACATCTGTATATACACCGAGACGCTGATCACATCTGTATATACACCCCGAGACGCTGATCACATCTGTATATACCCCGAGACGCTGATCACATCTGTATATACACCCCGAGACGCTGATCACATCTGTATATACCCCGAGACGCCGATCACATCTGTATATACACCGAGACGCTGATCACATCTGTATATACCCCGAGACGCTGATCACATCTGTATATACACCGAGACGCTGATCACATCTGTATATACACCCCGAGACGCTGATCACATCTGTATATACCCCGAGACGCTGATCACATCTGTATATACACCCCGAGACGCTGATCACATCTGTATATACCCCGAGACGCTGATCACATCTGTATATACACCCCGAGACGCTGATCACATCTGTATATACACCGAGACGCCGATCACATCTGTATATACCCCGAGACGCTGATCACATCTGTATATACACCGAGACGCCGATCACATCTGTATATATACCGAGACGCTGATCACATCTGTATATACACCGAGACGCCGATCACATCTGTATATACCCCGAGACGCTGATCACATCTGTATATACACCGAGACGCTGATCACATCTGTATATACACCGAGACGCTGATTACATCTGTATATACACCGAGACGCCGATCACATCTGTATATACACCGAGACGCTGATCACATCTGTATATACACCGAGACGCTGATCACATCTGTATATACACCGAGACGCCGATCACATCTGTATATACCCCGAGACGCTGATCACATCTGTATACACACCGAGACACCGATCACATCTGTATATACACCGAGACGCCGATCACATCTGTATATACCCCGAGACGCTGATCACATCTGTATACACACCGAGACGCTGATCACATCTGTATATACCCCGAGACGCTGATCACATCTGTATATACACCGAGACGCTGATCACATCTGTATATACACCGATACGCTGATCACATCTGTATATACCCCGAGACGCTGATCACATCTGTATATACACCGAGACGCTGATCACATCTGTATATACCCCGAGACGCTGATCACATCTGTATATACCCCGAGACGCTGATCACATCTGTATATACCCCGAGACGCTGATCACATCTGTATATACACCCCGAGACGCTGATCACATCTGTATATACACCGAGACGCTGATCACATCTGTATATACACCGAGACGCTGATCACATCTGTATATACACCGAGACGCTGATCACATCTGTATACACCCCGAGACGCTGATCACATCTGTATATACACCGAGACGCCGATCACATCTGTATATACACCGAGACGCTGATCACATCTGTATATACCCCGAGACGCTGATCACATCTGTATATACCCCGAGACGCTGATCACATCTGTATATACACCGAGACGCTGATCACATCTGTATATACACCGAGACGCTGATCACATCTGTATATACACCGAGACGCCGATCACATCTGTATATACACCGAGACGCCGATCACATCTGTATATACACCGAGACGCTGATCACATCTGTATATACCCCGAGACGCTGATCACATCTGTATACACCCCGAGACGCTGATCACATCTGTATATACCCCGAGACACCGATCACATCTGTATACACCCCGAGACGCGGATCACATCTGTATATACCCCGAGACACTGATCACATTTGTATATACACCGAGACGCTGATCACATCTGTATATACCCCGAGACGCCGATCACATCTGTATACACCGAGACGCCGATCACATCTGTATACACTCCGAGACGCTGATCACATCTGTATATACCCCGAGACGCTGATCACATCTGTATATACCCCGAGACGCCGATCACATCTGTATATACCCCGAGACACCGATCACATCTGTATATAAACCGAGACGCTGATCACATCTGTATATACCCCGAGACGCTGATCACATCTGTATACACCGAGACGCCGATCACATCTGTATATACCCCGAGACGCTGATCACATCTGTATATACCCCGAGACGCTGATCACATCTGTATATACACCGAGACGCCGATCACATCTGTATATACACCGAGACACCGATCACATCTGTATATACCCCGAGACGCCGATCACATCTGTATATACACCGAGACACCGATCACATCTGTATATAAACCGAGACGCTGATCACATCTGTATATACCCCGAGACGCTGATCACATCTGTATATACACCGAGACGCTGATCACATCTGTATATACACCGAGACGTTGATCACATCTGTATATACCCCGAGACGCTGATCACATCTGTATATACCCCGAGACGCCGATTACATCTGTATATACCCCGAGACGCTGATCACATCTGTATATACCCCGAGACGCTGATCACATCTGTATATACCCCGAGACGCTGATCACATCTGTATATACCCCGAGACGCAGATCACATCTGTATATACACCGAGACGCTGATCACATCTGTATATACACCGAGACGCCGATCACATCTGTATATACCCCGAGACGCTGATCACATCTGTATATACACCGAGACGCTGATCACATCTGTATATACACCGAGACGCTGATCACATCTGTATATACACCCCGAGACGCTGATCACATCTGTATATACACCGAGACGCTGATCACATCTGTATATACACCGAGACGCTGATCACATCTGTATATACCCCGAGACGCTGATCACATCTGTATATACACCGAGACGCCGATCACATCTGTATATACACCGAGACGCTGATCACATCTGTATATACACCGAGACGCTGATCACATCTGTATATACACCGAGACGCTGATCACATCTGTATATACACCGAGACGCCGATCACATCTGTATATACACCGAGAGGCCGATCACATCTGTATATACACCGAGACGCCGATCACATCTGTATATACCCCGAGACGCTGATCACATCTGTATATACACCGAGACGCCGATCACATCTGTATATACCCCGAGACGCTGATCACATCTGTATATACACCGAGACGCTGATCACATCTGTATATACCCCGAGACGCTGATCACATCTGTATATACCCCGAGACGCTGATCACATCTGTATATACCCCGAGACGCTGATCACATCTGTATATACACCGAGACGCTGATCACATCTGTATACACCCCGAGACGCTGATCACATCTGTATATACACCGAGACGCTGATCACATCTGTATATACACCGAGACGCCGATCACATCTGTATATACCCCGAGACGCTGATCACATCTGTATATACACCCCGAGACGCTGATCACATCTGTATATACACCGAGACGCTGATCACATCTGTATACACCCCGAGACGCTGATCACATCTGTATATACACCGAGACGCCGATCACATCTGTATATACACCGAGACGCTGATCACATCTGTATATACCCCGAGACGCTGATCACATCTGTATATACCCCGAGACGCTGATCACATCTGTATATACACCGAGACGCTGATCACATCTGTATATACACCGAGACGCTGATCACATCTGTATATACACCGAGACGCCGATCACATCTGTATATACACCGAGACGCTGATCACATCTGTATATACACCGAGACGCTGATCACATCTGTATATACACCGAGACGCTGATCACATCTGTATATACACCGAGACGCTGATCACATCTGTATATACACCGAGACGCTGATCACATCTGTATATACACCGAGACGCTGATCACATCTGTATATACACCGAGACGCTGATCACATCTGTATATACACCGAGACGCCGATCACATCTGTATATACACCGAGACGCCGATCACATCTGTATATACACAGAGACGCTGATCACATCTGTATATACCCCGAGACGCTGATCACATCTGTATACACACCGAGACACCGATCACATCTGTATATACACCGAGACGCCGATCACATCTGTATATACCCCGAGACGCTGATCACATCTGTATACACACCGAGACGCTGATCACATCTGTATATACACCGAGACGCCGATCACATCTGTATATACACCGAGACGCTGATCACATCTGTATATACCCCGAGACGCTGATCACATCTGTATATACCCCGAGACGCCGATCACATCTGTATATACCCCGAGACGCTGATCACATCTGTATATACCCCGAGACGCTGATCACATCTGTATATACACCGAGACGCTGATCACATCTGTATATACACCGAGACGCCGATCACATCTGTATATACCCCGAGACGCTGATCACATCTGTATATACACCCCGAGACGCTGATCACATCTGTATACACCCCGAGACGCTGATCACATCTGTATATACCCCGAGACGCTGATCACATCTGTATATACACCGAGACGCTGATCACATCTGTATATACACCGAGACGCTGATCACATCTGTATACACCCCGAGACGCTGATCACATCTGTATATACACCGAGACGCCGATCACATCTGTATATACACCGAGACGCTGATCACATCTGTATATACCCCGAGACGCTGATCACATCTGTATATACCCCGAGACGCTGATCACATCTGTATATACACCGAGACGCTGATCACATCTGTATATACACCGAGACGCTGATCACATCTGTATATACACCGAGACGCTGATCACATCTGTATATACACCGAGACGCTGATCACATCTGTATATACCCCGAGACGCTGATCACATCTGTATATACACCCCGAGACGCTGATCACATCTGTATATACACCCCGAGACACCGATCACATCTGTATATACACCGAGACGCCGATCACATCTGTATATACACCGAGACACCGATCACATCTGTATACACCCCGAGACGCGGATCACATCTGTATATACCCCGAGACGCTGATCACATTTGTATATACACCGAGACGCTGATCACATCTGTATATACACCGAGACGCTGATCACATCTGTATATACACCGAGACGCTGATCACATCTGTATACACTCCGAGACGCTGATCACATCTGTATATACCCCGAGACGCTGATCACATCTGTATATACCCCGAGACGCCGATCACATCTGTATATACCCCGAGACACCGATCACATCTGTATATAAACCGAGACGCTGATCACATCTGTATATACCCCGAGACGCTGATCACATCTGTATACACCGAGACGCCGATCACATCTGTATATACCCCGAGACGCTGATCACATCTGTATATACCCCGAGACGCTGATCACATCTGTATATACACCGAGACGCCGATCACATCTGTATATACACCGAGACGCCGATCACATCTGTATATACACCGAGACACCGATCACATCTGTATATACACCGAGACGCTGATCACATCTGTATATACACCGAGACGCCGATCACATCTGTATATACACCGAGACGCTGATCACATCTGTATATACACCGAGACGCTGATCACATCTGTATATACACCGAGACGCTGATCACATCTGTATATACACCGAGACGCTGATCACATCTGTATATACACCGAGACGCCGATCACATCTGTATATACACCGAGACACCGATCACATCTGTATATAAACCGAGACGCTGATCACATCTGTATATACACCGAGACGCTGATCACATCTGTATATACACCGAGACGCTGATCACATCTGTATATACACCGAGACGCTGATCACATCTGTATATACACCGAGACGCCGATCACATCTGTATATACACCGAGACGCTGATCACATCTGTATATACCCCGAGACGCCGATCACATCTGTATATACACCGAGACGCTGATCACATCTGTATATACACCGAGACGCCGATCACATCTGTATATACACCGAGACACCGATCACATCTGTATATAAACCGAGACGCTGATCACATCTGTATATACCCCGAGACGCTGATCACATATGTATATACACCGAGACGCTTATCACATCTGTATATACCCCGAGACGCTGATCACATCTGTATATACCCAGAGACGCTGATCACATCTGTATATACACCGAGACACTGATCACATCTGTATATACACCGAGACGTTGATCACATCTGTATATACACCGAGACGCTGATCACATCTGTATATACACCGAGACGCTGATCACATCTGTATATACCCCGAGACGCTGATCACATCTGTATATACACCGAGACGCTGATCACATCTGTATATACACCGAGACGCTGATCACATCTGTATATACACCCCGAGACGCCGATCACATCTGTATATACACCGAGACGCTGATCACATCTGTATATACACCGAGACGTTGATCACATCTGTATATACCCCGAGACGCTGATCACATCTGTATATACCCCGAGACGCCGATTACATCTGTATATACCCCGAGACGCTGATCACATCTGTATATACCCCGAGACGCTGATCACATCTGTATATACCCCGAGACGCTGATCACATCTGTATATACCCCGAGACGCTGATCACATCTGTATATACACCGAGACGCTGATCACATCTGTATATACACCCCGAGACGCCGATCACATCTGTATATACACCGAGACGCCGATCACATCTGTATATACAACCGAGACGCTGATCACATCTGTATATACACCGAGACGCCGATCACATCTGTATATACACCGAGACGCCGATCACATCTGTATATACCCCGAGACGCTGATCACATCTGTATATACACCGAGACGCTGATCACATCTGTATATACACCGAGACGCTGATCACATCTGTATATACCCCGAGACGCTGATCACATCTGTATATACCCCGAGACGCCGATTACATCTGTATATACCCCGAGACGCTGATCACATCTGTATATACCCCGAGACGCTGATCACATCTGTATATACCCCGAGACGCTGATCACATCTGTATATACCCCGAGACGCTGCTCACATCTGTATATACCCCGAGACGCTGCTCACATCTGTATATACCCCGAGACGCCGATTACATCTGTATATACCCCGAGACGCTGATCACATCTGTATATACACCCCGAGACGCTGATCACATCTGTATATACCCCGAGACGCTGATCACATCTGTATATACCCCGAGACGCTGATCACATCTGTATACACCCCGAGACGCCGATCACATCTGTATACACCGAGACGCTGATCACATCTGTATATACACCGAGACGCCGATCACATCTGTATATACACCGAGACGCTGATCACATCTGTATATACCCCGAGACGCTGATCACATCTGTATATACACCGAGACGCTGATCACATCTGTATATACACCGAGACGCTGACCACATCTGTATATACACCGAGACGCTGATCACATCTGTATATACACCGAGACGCCGATCACATCTGTATATACACCGAGACGCTGATCACATCTGTATATACCCCGAGACGCTGATCACATCTGTATATACACCGAGACGCTGATCACATCTGTATATACACCGAGACGCTGACCACATCTGTATATACACCGAGACGCTGATCACATCTGTATATACACCGAGACGCTGATCACATCTGTATATACCCCGAGACGCTGATCACATCTGTATATACCCCGAGACGCCGATTACATCTGTATATACCCCGAGACGCTGATCACATCTGTATATACCCCGAGACGCCGATCACATCTGTATATACACCGAGACGCTGATCACATCTGTATATACACCGAGACGCTGATCACATCTGTATATACACCGAGACGCTGATCACATCTGTATATACACCCCGAGACGCTGATCACATCTGTATATACACCGAGACGCTGATCACATCTGTATATACCCCGAGACGCTGATCACATCTGTATATACACCGAGACGCTGATCACATCTGTATATACACCGAGACGCTGATCACATCTGTATATACACCGAGACGCTGATCACATCTGTATACACCGAGACGCTGATCACATCTGTATATACACCGAGACGCCGATCTCATCTGTATATACACCGAGACGCCGATCACATCTGTATACACCCCGAGACGCTGATCACATCTGTATATACACCGAGACGCTGATCACATCTGTATATACACCGAGACGCTGATCACATCTGTATATACCCCGAGACGCTGATCACATCTGTATATACCCCGAGACGCTGATCACATCTGTATATACACCGAGCCGCTGATCACATCTGTATACACCGAGACGCTGATCACATCTGTATATACCCCGAGACGCTGATCACATCTGTATACACCCCGAGACGCTGATCACATCTGTATATACCCCGAGACGCTGATCACATCTGTATATACCCCGAGACGCCGATCACATCTGTATATACACCGAGACGCTGATCACATCTGTATATACACCGAGACGCCGATCACATCTGTATATACCCCGAGACGCCGATCACATCTGTATATACACCCCGAGACGCCGATCACATCTGTATATACACCGAGACGCCGATCACATCTGTATATACACCGAGACGCTGATCACATCTGTATATACACCGAGACGCTGATCACATCTGTATATACACCGAGACGCCGATCACATCTGTATACACCGAGACGCTGATCACATCTGTATATACACCGAGACGCTGATCACATCTGTATATACACCGAGACGCCGATCACATCTGTATATACACCGAGACGCCGATCACATCTGTATATACACCGAGACGCCGATCACATCTGTATATACCCCGAGACGCTGATCACATCTGTATATACCCCGAGACGCCGATCACATCTGTATATACCCCGAGACGCCGATCACATCTGTATATACACCGAGACGCTGATCACATCTGTATATACACCGAGACGCTGATCACATCTGTATATACACCGAGACGCCGATCACATCTGTATATACACCGAGACGCCGATCACATCTGTATATACCCCGAGACGCCGATCACATCTGTATATACCCCGAGACGCTGATCACATCTGTATATACCCCGAGACGCCGATCACATCTGTATATACACCGAGACGCCGATCACATCTGTATATACACCGAGACGCCGATCACATCTGTATATACACCGAGACGCCGATCACATCTGTATATACCCCGAGACGCCGATCACATCTGTATATACCCCGAGACGCCGATCACATCTGTATATACACCGAGACGCCGATCACATCTGTATATACACCGAGACGCTGATCACATCTGTATATACCCCGAGACGCTGATCACATCTGTATATACACCGAGACGCTGATCACATCTGTATATACACCGAGACGCTGATTACATCTGTATATACACCGAGACGCTGATTACATCTGTATATACACCGAGACGCTGATCACATCTGTATATACACCGAGACGCTGATTACATCTGTATATACACCGAGACGCTGATCACATCTGTATATACACCGAGACGCTGATCACATCTGTATATACACCGAGACGCTGATCACATCTGTATATACACCGAGACGCTGATCACATCTGTATATGCACCGAGACGCTGATCACATCTGTATATACACCGAGACGCTGATCACATCTGTATATACACCGAGACGCTGATCACATCTGTATATACACCCCGAGACGCTGATCACATCTGTATATACACCGAGACGCTGATCACATCTGTATATACACGAGACGCTGATCACATCTGTATATACACCGAGATGCCGATCACATCTGTATACACCCCGAGACGCTGATCACATCTGTATATACACCGAGACGCTGATCACATCTGTATATACACCGAGACGCTGATCACATCTGTATACACCGAGACGCTGATCACATCTGTATATACACCGAGACGCTGATCACATCTGTATATACCCCGAGACGCTGATCACATCTGTATATACACCGAGACGCTGATCACATCTGTATATACACGAGACGCTGATCACATCTGTATATACACCGAGATGCCGATCACATCTGTATACACCCCGAGACGCTGATCACATCTGTATATACACCGAGACGCTGATCACATCTGTATATACACCGAGACGCTGATCACATCTGTATACACCGAGACGCTGATCACATCTGTATATACACCGAGACGCTGATCACATCTGTATATACCCCGAGACGCTGATCACATCTGTATATACACCGAGACGCCGATCACATCTGTATATACCCCGAGACGCCGATCACATCTGTATATACACCGAGACGCCGATCACATCTGTATATACACCGAGACGCTGATCACATCTGTATATACCCCGAGACGCTGATCACATCTGTATATACACCGAGACGCTGATCACATCTGTATATACACCGAGACGCTGATTACATCTGTATATACACCGAGACGCTGATTACATCTGTATATACACCGAGACGCTGATCACATCTGTATATACACCGAGACGCTGATTACATCTGTATATACACCGAGACGCTGATCACATCTGTATATACACCGAGACGCTGATCACATCTGTATATACACCGAGACGCTGATCACATCTGTATATACACCGAGACGCTGATCACATCTGTATATACACCGAGACGCTGATCACATCTGTATATACACCGAGACGCTGATCACATCTGTATATACACCGAGACGCTGATCACATCTGTATATACACCCCGAGACGCTGATCACATCTGTATATACACCGAGACGCTGATCA
The DNA here is from genome assembly GCF_050947455.1 of Rhinoderma darwinii. Classification (NCBI taxonomy): domain Eukaryota; kingdom Metazoa; phylum Chordata; class Amphibia; order Anura; family Rhinodermatidae; genus Rhinoderma; species Rhinoderma darwinii. The sequence continues at coordinate 13,014,290 of NC_134690.1, read as the reverse complement.
CATCTGTATATACACGAGACGCTGATCACATCTGTATATACACCGAGATGCCGATCACATCTGTATACACCCCGAGACGCTGATCACATCTGTATATACACCGAGACGCTGATCACATCTGTATATACACCGAGACGCTGATCACATCTGTATACACCGAGACGCTGATCACATCTGTATATACACCGAGACGCTGATCACATCTGTATACACCCCGAGACGCCGATCACATCTGTATATACACCCCGAGACGCTGATCACATCTGTATATACACCGAGACGCTGATCACATCTGTATATACACCGAGACGCTGATCACATCTGTATATACCCCGAGACGCCGATCACATCTGTATATACACCGAGACGCTGATCACATCTGTATATACACCGAGACGCCGATCACATCTGTATATACACCGAGACGCCGATCACATCTGTATATACACCGAGACGCCGATCACATCTGTATATACACCGAGACCCTGATCACATCTGTATATACCCCGAGACGCCGATCACATCTGTATATACACACCGAGACGCCGATCACATCTGTATATACACCGAGACGCCGATCACATCTGTATATACACCGAGACCCTGATCACATCTGTATATACACCGAGACGCTGATCACATCTGTATATACACCGAGACGCTGATCACATCTGTATACACCCCGAGACGCTGATCACATCTGTATACACACCGAGACACCGATCACATCTGTATACACCCCGAGACGCGGATCACATCTGTATATACCCCGAGACGCCGATCACATCTGTATACACCGAGACGCCGATCACATCTGTATATACACCGAGACGCCGATCACATCTGTATATACACCGAGACGCTGATCACATCTGTATATACACCGAGACGCTGATCACATCTGTATATACACCGAGACGCTGATCACATCTGTATATACACCCCGAGACGCTGATCACATCTGTATATACACCGAGACGCTGATCACATCTGTATATACACCGAGACGCTGATCACATCTGTATATACACCGAGACGCCGATCACATCTGTATATACACCGAGACGCTGATCACATCTGTATATACACCGAGACGCTGATCACATCTGTATACACCCCGAGACGCTGATCACATCTGTATATACACCCCGAGACGCTGATCACATCTGTATATACCCCGAGACGCCGATTACATCTGTATATACCCCGAGACGCTGATCACATCTGTATATACACCGAGACGCTGATCACATCTGTATATACACCGAGACGCTGATCACATCTGTATATACACCGAGACGCTGATCACATCTGTATATACACCGAGACGCTGATCACATCTGTATATACACGAGACGCTGATCACATCTGTATACACCCCGAGACGCTGATCACATCTGTATATACACCGAGACGCTGATCACATCTGTATATACCCCGAGACGCTGATCACATCTGTATATACACCGAGACGCTGATCACATCTGTATATACACCGAGACGCTGATCACATCTGTATACACCGAGACGCTGATCACATCTGTATATACCCCGAGACGCTGATCACATCTGTATATACACCGAGACGCTGATCACATCTGTATATACACCGAGACGCTGATCACATCTGTATATACACCGAGACGCTGATCACATCTGTATATACACCCCGAGACGCTGATCACATCTGTATATACCCCGAGACGCTGATGACATCTGTATATACACCGAGACGCTGATCACATCTGTATATACACCGAGACGCCGATCACATCTGTATATACACCGAGACGCCGATCACATCTGTATATACCCCGAGACGCTGATGACATCTGTATATACCCCGAGACGCCGATCACATCTGTATATACACCGAGACGCTGACCACATCTGTATATACCCCGAGACGCCGATCACATCTGTATATACACCGAGACGCTGATCACATCTGTATATACACCGAGACGCTGATCACATCTGTATATACACCGAGACGCTGATCACATCTGTATATACACCGAGACGCTGATCACATCTGTATATACACCGAGACGCTGATCACATCTGTATATACACCCCGAGACGCTGATCACATCTGTATATACACCGAGACGCTGATCACATCTGTATACACCCCGAGACGCCGATCACATCTGTATATACACCGAGACGCCGATCACATCTGTATATACACCCCGAGACGCTGATCACATCTGTATATACCCCGAGACGCTGATCACATCTGTATATACACCGAGAAGCTGATCACATCTGTATATACACCGAGACGCCGATCACATCTGTATATACACCGAGACGCTGATCACATCTGTATATACCCCGAGACGCTGATCACATCTGTATATACACCGAGACGCTGATCACATCTGTATATACACCGAGACGCTGATCACATCTGTATATACCCCGAGACGCTGATCACATCTGTATATACACCGAGACGCCGATCACATCTGTATATACCCCGAGACGCTGATCACATCTGTATATACCCCGAGACGCTGATCACATCTGTATATACCCCGAGACGCTGATCACATCTGTATATACCCCGAGACGCTGATCACATCTGTATATACACCGAGACGCCGATCACATCTGTATATACACCGAGACGCCGATCACATCTGTATATACACCGAGACGCTGATCACATCTGTATATACCCCGAGGCGCTGATCACATCTGTATATACCCCGAGACGCTGATCACATCTGTATATACACCCCGAGACGCTGATCACATCTGTATATACACCGAGACGCCGATCACATCTGTATATACACCGAGACGCTGATCACATCTGTATATACACCGAGACGCCGATCACATCTGTATATACCCCGAGACGCTGATCACATCTGTATATACACCGAGACGCTGATCACATCTGTATATACACCGAAACGCCGATCACATCTGTATATACACCGAGACGCTGATCACATCTGTATATACACCGAGACGCTGATCACATCTGTATATACCCCGAGACGCCGATCACATCTGTATATACACCCCGAGACGCCGATCACATCTGTATATACACCGAGACGCCGATCACATCTGTATATACACCGAGACGCTGATCACATCTGTATATACACCGAGACGCTGATGACATCTGTATATACACTGAGACGCTGATCACATCTGTATATACACCGAGACGCTGATCACATCTGTATATACACCGAGACGCTGATCACATCTGTATATACACCGAGACGCCGATCACATCTGTATATACACCGAGACGCTGATCACATCTGTATATACACCGAGACGCCGATCACATCTGTATATACATCGAGACGCTGATCACATCTGTATATACACCGAGACGCTGATCACATCTGTATATACACCGAGACGCCGATCACATCTGTATATACACCGAGACGCTGATCACATCTGTATATACACCCCGAGACGCTGATCACATCTGTATACACCCCGAGACGCTGATCACATCTGTATATACACCGAGACGCCGATCACATCTGTATATACACCGAGACGCTGATCACATCTGTATATACACCGAGACGCTGATCACATCTGTATATACACCGAGACGCTGATCACATCTGTATATACACCGAGACGCCGATCACATCTGTATATACACCGAGACGCCGATCACATCTGTATATACACCGAGACGCCGATCACATCTGTATATACACCGAGACGCTGATCACATCTGTATATACACCGAGACGCTGATCACATCTGTATATACATCGAGACGCTGATCACATCTGTATATACACCGAGACGCCGATCACATCTGTATATACACCCCGAGACGCTGATCACATCTGTATATACCCCGAGACGCCGATCACATCTGTATATACACCGAGACGCTGATCACATCTGTATATACCCCGAGACGCTGATCACATCTGTATATACCCCGAGACGCTGATCACATCTGTATATACCCCGAGACGCTGATCACATCTGTATATACCCCGAGACGCCGATCACATCTGTATATACACCGAGACGCCGATCACATCTGTATATACACCGAGACGCCGATCACATCTGTATATATACCCCGAGACGCTGATCACATCTGTATATACACCCCGAGACGCTGATCACATCTGTATATACACCGAGACGCTGATCACATCTGTATATACCCCGAGACGCTGATCACATCTGTATATACACCAAGACGCCGATCACATCTGTATATACACCCCGAGACGCTGATCACATCTGTATATACACCGAGACGCTGATCACATCTGTATATACCCCGAGACGCTGATCACATCTGTATATACACCGAGACGCTGATCACATCTGTATATACACCGAGACGCTGATCACATCTGTATATACACCAAGACGCCGATCACATCTGTATATACACCCCGAGACGCTGATCACATCTGTATATACACCGAGACGCTGATCACATCTGTATATACCCCGAGACGCTGATCACATCTGTATATACACCGAGACGCTGATCACATCTGTATATACACCGAGACGCTGATCACATCTGTATATTCACCGAGACGCCGATCACATCTGTATATACACCGAGACGCTGATCACATCTGTATATACACCGAGACGCTGATCACATCTGTATATACACCGAGACGCTGATCACATCTGTATATACCCCGAGACGCTGATCACATCTGTATATACACCCCGAGACCCTGATCACATCTGTATATACCCCGAGACGCTGATCACATCTGTATATACACCGAGACGCTGATCACATCTGTATATACCCCGAGACGCTGATCACATCTGTATATACACCGAGACGCTGATCACATCTGTATATACACCGAGACGCTGATTACATCTGTATATACACCGAGACGCTGATCACATCTGTATATACACCGAGACGCTGATCACATCTGTATATACACCGAGACGCCGATCACATCTGTATATACACCGAGACGCCGATCACATCTGTATATACCCCGAGACGCTGATCACATCTGTATATACACCGAGACGCCGATCACATCTGTATATACACCGAGACACCGATCACATCTGTATATACACCGAGACGCCGATCACATCTGTATATACACCGAGACGCTGATCACATCTGTATATACACCGAGACGCCGATCACATCTGTATATACATCGAGACGCTGATCACATCTGTATATACACCGAGACGCCGATCACATCTGTATATACACCGAGACGCTGATCACATCTGTATATACACCGAGACGCTGATCACATCTGTATATACATCGAGACGCTGATCACATCTGTATATACACCGAGACGCCGATCACATCTGTATATACACCCCGAGACGCTGATCACATCTGTATATACCCCGAGACGCCGATCACATCTGTATATACACCGAGACGCTGATCACATCTGTATATACCCCGAGACGCTGATCACATCTGTATATACCCCGAGACGCTGATCACATCTGTATATACCCCGAGACGCTGATCACATCTGTATATACCCCGAGACGCCGATCACATCTGTATATACACCGAGACGCCGATCACATCTGTATATACACCGAGACGCCGATCACATCTGTATATATACCCCGAGACGCTGATCACATCTGTATATACCCCGAGACGCTGATCACATCTGTATATACACCGAGACGCTGATCACATCTGTATATACCCCGAGACGCTGATCACATCTGTATATACACCGAGACGCTGATCACATCTGTATACACCGAGACGCTGATCACATCTGTATATACCCCGAGACGCTGATCACATCTGTATATACACCGAGACGCTGATCACATCTGTATATACACCGAGACGCTGATCACATCTGTATATACACCGAGACGCTGATCACATCTGTATATACACCCCGAGACGCTGATCACATCTGTATATACCCCGAGACGCTGATGACATCTGTATATACACCGAGACGCCGATCACATCTGTATATACCCCGAGACGCTGATGACATCTGTATATACCCCGAGACGCCGATCACATCTGTATATACACCGAGACGCTGATCACATCTGTATATACACCGAGACGCTGACCACATCTGTATATACCCCGAGACGCCGATCACATCTGTATATACACCGAGACGCTGATCACATCTGTATATACACCGAGACGCTGATCACATCTGTATATACACCGAGACGCCGATCACATCTGTATATACCCCGAGACGCCGATCACATCTGTATATACACCGAGACGCTGATCACATCTGTATATACACCGAGACGCTGATCACATCTGTATATACACCGAGACGCTGATCACATCTGTATATACACCCCGAGACGCTGATCACATCTGTATATACACCGAGACGCTGATCACATCTGTATACACCCCGAGACGCCGATCACATCTGTATATACACCGAGACGCCGATCACATCTGTATATACACCCCGAGACGCTGATCACATCTGTATATACCCCGAGACGCTGATCACATCTGTATATACACCGAGAAGCTGATCACATCTGTATATACACCGAGACGCCGATCACATCTGTATATACACCGAGACGCTGATCACATCTGTATATACCCCGAGACGCTGATCACATCTGTATATACACCGAGACGCTGATCACATCTGTATATACACCGAGACGCTGATCACATCTGTATATACCCCGAGACGCTGATCACATCTGTATATACACCGAGACGCCGATCACATCTGTATATACCCCGAGACGCTGATCACATCTGTATATACACCGAGACGCTGATCACATCTGTATATACACCGAGACGCTGATCACATCTGTATATACATCGAGACGCTGATCACATCTGTATATACACCGAGACGCCGATCACATCTGTATATACACCCCGAGACGCTGATCACATCTGTATATACCCCGAGACGCCGATCACATCTGTATATACACCGAGACGCTGATCACATCTGTATATACCCCGAGACGCTGATCACATCTGTATATACACCGAGACGCCGATCACATCTGTATATACACCGAGACGCTGATCACATCTGTATATACCCCGAGACGCTGATCACATCTGTATATACCCCGAGACGCTGATCACATCTGTATATACCCCGAGACGCCGATCACATCTGTATATACACCGAGACGCCGATCACATCTGTATATACACCGAGACGCCGATCACATCTGTATATATACCCCGAGACGCTGATCACATCTGTATATACACCCCGAGACGCTGATCACATCTGTATATACACCGAGACGCTGATCACATCTGTATATACCCCGAGACGCTGATCACATCTGTATATACACCGAGACGCTGATCACATCTGTATATACACCCCGAGACGCTGATCACATCTGTATATACACCGAGACGCTGATCACATCTGTATATACACCGAGACGCCGATCACATCTGTATATACACCCCGAGACGCCGATCACATCTGTATATACACCGAGACGCTGATTACATCTGTATATACACCCCGAGACGCCGATCACATCTGTATATACACCGAGACGCTGATTACATCTGTATATACACCGAGACGCTGATCACATCTGTATATACACCGAGACGCTGATCACATCTGTATATACACCGAGACGCTGATTACATCTGTATATACACCGAGACGCTGATCACATCTGTATATACACCGAGACGCTGATCACATCTGTATATACACCGAGACGCCGATCACATCTGTATATACACCGAGACGCCGATCACATCTGTATATACACCCCGAGACGCTGATCACATCTGTATATACACCGAGACACCGATCACATCTGTATATACACCGAGACGCTGATCACATCTGTATATACACCGAGACGCCGATCACATCTGTATATACACCGAGACACCGATCACACCTGTATATACCCCGAGACGCCGATCACATCTGTATATACCCCGAGACGCCGATCACATCTGTATATACACCGAGACGCCGATCACATCTGTATATACACCGAGACGCTGATCACATCTGTATATACACCGAGACGCTGATCACATCTGTATATACCCCGAGACGCTGATCACATCTGTATATACACCGAGACGCTGATCACATCTGTATACACCCCGAGACGCTGATCACATCTGTATATACACCGAGACGCTGATCACATCTGTATATACACCGAGACGCCGATCACATCTGTATATACCCCGAGACGCTGATCACATCTGTATATACCCCGAGACGCTGATCACATCTGTATATACACCGAGACGCTGATCACATCTGTATATACACCGAGACGCTGATCACATCTGTATATACACCGAGACGCTGATCACATATGTATATACACCGAGACGCTGATCACATCTGTATATACACCGAGATGCTGATCACATCTGTATATACACCGAGACGCCGATCACATCTGTATATACCCCGAGACGCTGCTCACATCTGTATATACACCGAGACGCTGATCACATCTGTATATACACCGAGACGCTGATCACATCTGTATATACACCGAGACGCTGATCACATCTGTATATACACCGAGACGCTGATCACATCTGTATATACCCCGAGACGCTGATCACATCTGTATATACACCGAGACGCTGATCACATCTGTATATACCCCGAGACGCCGATCACATCTGTATACACACCGAGACGCTGATCACATCTGTATATACCCCGAGACGCTGATCACATCAGTATATACCCCGAGACGCCGATCACATCTGTATATACCCCGAGACGCTGATCACATCAGTATATACCCCGAGACGCCGATCACATCTGTATATACACCGAGACGCTGATCACATCTGTATATACACCGAGACGCCGATCACATCTGTATATACCCCGAGACGCCGATCACATCTGTATATACCACGAGACGCTGATCACATCTGTATATACACCGAGACGCTGATCACATCTGTATATACACCGAGACTCTGATCACATCTGTATATACACCGAGACGCTGATCACATCTGTATATACACCGAGACGCTGATCACATCTGTATATACACCCTGAGACGCTGATCACATCTGTATATACACCGAGACGCTGATCACATCTGTATATACCCCGAGACGCTGATCACATCTGTATATACACCCCGAGACGCTGATCACATCTGTATATACACCCCGAGACGCTGATCACATCTGTATATACACCGAGACGCTGATCACATCTGTATATACACCGAGACACTGATCACATCTGTATATACCCCGAGACGCCGATCACATCTGTATATACACCGAGACGCTGATCACATCTGTATATACACCGAGACGCCGATCACATCTGTATATACACCGAGACGCTGATCACATCTGTATATACACCGAGACGCCGATCACATCTGTATATACACCGAGACGCCGATTACATCTGTATATACACCGAGACGCCGATCACATCTGTATATACACCGAGACGCTGATCACATCTGTATATACACCGAGACGCTGATCACATCTGTATATACACCGAGACGCTGATCACATCTGTATATACACCGAGACGCTGATCACATCTGTATATACCCCGAGACGCTGATCACATCTGTATATACACCGAGACGCTGATCACATCTGTATATACACCGAGACGCTGATCACATCTGTATATACACCGAGACGCTGATCACATCTGTATATACACCGAGACGCTGATCACATCTGTATATACCCCGAGACGCTGATCACATCTGTATATACCCCGAGACGCTGATCACATCTGTATATACACCGAGACGCCGATCACATCTGTATATACCCCGAGACGCTGATCACATCTGTATATACCCCGAGACGCCGATCACATCTGTATATACCCCGAGACGCTGATCACATCTGTATATACACCGAGACGCTGATCACATCTGTATATACACCGAGACACCGATCACATCTGTATATACACCGAGACACCGATCACATCTGTATATACACCCCGAGACGCTGATCACATCTGTATATACACCGAGACGCTGATCACATCTGTATATACACCGAGACGCTGATCACATCTGTATATACACCGAGACGCCGATCACATCTGTATATACACCGAGACGCTGATCACATCTGTATATACCCCGAGACGCCGATCACATCTGTATATACACCGAGACGCTGATCACATCTGTATATACACCGAGACGCCGATCACATCTGTATATACACCGAGACGCTGATCACATCTGTATATACCCCGAGACGCTGATCACATCTGTATATACACCGAGACGCTGATCACATCTGTATATACCCCGAGACGCCGATCACATCTGTATATACACCGAGACGCTGATCACATCTGTATATACACCGAGACGCTGATCTCATCTGTATATACACCGAGACGCTGATCATATCTGTATATACCCCGAGACGCCGATCACATCTGTATATACACCGAGACGCTGATCACATCTGTATATACACCGAGACGCTGATCACATCTGTATATACACCGAGACGCCGATCACATCTGTATATACACCGAGACGCCGATCACATCTGTATATACACCGAGACGCCGATCACATCTGTATATACACCGAGACGCTGATCACATCTGTATATACACCGAGACGCAGATCACATCTGTATATACACCCCGAGACGCTGATCACATCTGTATACACCCCGAGACGCTGATCACATCTGTATATACCCCGAGACGCTGATCACATCTGTATATACACCGAGACGCTGATCACATCTGTATATACACCCCGAGACGCTGATCACATCTGTATATACACCGAGACGCTGATCACATCTGTATATACCCCGAGACGCCGATCACATCTGTATATACACCGAGACGCTGATCACATCTGTATATACCCCGAGACGCTGATCACATCTGTATATACACCGAGACGCTGATCACATCTGTATATACACCGAGACGCTGATCACATCTGTATATATACCGAGACGCTGATCACATCTGTATATACACCGAGACGCTGATCACATCTGTATATACCCCGAGACGCTGATCACATCTGTATATACCCCGAGACGCTGATCACATCTGTATATACCCCGAGACGCTGATCACATCTGTATATACACCGAGACGCTGATCACATCTGTATATACACCGAGACGCTGATCACATCTGTATATATACCGAGACGCTGATCACATCTGTATATACCCCGAGACGCCGATCACATCTGTATATACCCCGAGACGCTGATCACATCTGTATATACACCCCGAGACGCCGATCACATCTGTATATACACCGAGACACCGATCACATCTGTATATACACCCCGAGACGCTGATCACATCTGTATATACACCGAGACGCTGATCACATCTGTATACACCCCGAGACGCTGATCACATCTGTATATACACCGAGACACCGATCACATCTGTATATACACCCCGAGACGCTGATCACATCTGTATATACACCGAGACGCTGATCACATCTGTATACACCCCGAGACGCTGATCACATCTGTATATACACCGAGACGCTGATCACATCTGTATATACCCCGAGACGCTGATCACATCTGTATATACACCGAGACGCTGATCACATCTGTATATACACCGAGACGCTGATCACATCTGTATATACACCGAGACGCTGATCACATCTGTATATACACCCCGAGACGCTGATCACATCTGTATATACACCGAGACGCCGATCACATCTGTATATACACCGAGACGCTGATCACATCTGTATATACACCGAGACGCTGATCACATCTGTATATACACCGAGACGCTGATCACATCTGTATATACACCCGAGACGCTGATCACATCTGTATATACACCGAGACGCTGATCACATCTGTATATACCCCGAGACGCTGATCACATCTGTATATACACCGAGACGCAGATCACATCTGTATATACACCGAGACACTGATCACATCTGTATATACCCCGAGACGCTGATCACATCTGTATATACCCCGAGACGCTGATCACATCTGTATATACACCGAGACGCTGATCACATCTGTATATACACCGAGACGCCGATCACATCTGTATATACACCGAGACGCTGATCACATCTGTATATACCCCGAGACGCTGATCACATCTGTATATACACCCCGAGACGCTGATCACATCTGTATATACACCGAGACGCTGATCACATCTGTATATACACCGAGACGCTGATCACATCTGTATATACACCCCGAGACGCTGATCACATCTGTATATACACCGAGACACCGATCACATCTGTATATACCCCGAGACGCTGATCACATCTGTATATACACCGAGACGCTGATCACATCTGTATATACACCCCGAGACGCTGATCACATCTGTATATACCCCGAGACACTGATCACATCTGTATATACACCGAGACGCTGATCACATCTGTATATACACCGAGACGCTGATCACATCTGTATATACACCGAGACGCCGATCACATCTGTATATACACCGAGACGCTGATCACATCTGTATATACACCGAGACGCTGATCACATCTGTATATACCCCGAGACGCTGATCACATCTGTATATACACCGAGACGCTGATCACATCTGTATATACACCGAGACGCTGATCACATCTGTATATACACCGAGACGCCGATCACATCTGTATATACACCGAGACGCTGATCACATCTGTATATACACCGAGACGCTGATCACATCTGTATATACACCGAGACGCTGATCACATCTGTATATACACCGAGACGCTGATCACATCTGTATATACACCGAGACGCCGATCACATCTGTATATACACCGAGACGCTGATCACATCTGTATATACCCCGAGACGCTGATCACATCTGTATACACCGAGACGCTGATCACATCTGTATATACACCGAGACGCTGATCACATCTGTATATACACCGAGACGCTGATCACATCTGTATATACCCCGAGACGCTGATCACATCTGTATATACCCCGAGACGCTGATCACATCTGTATATACACCGAGACGCCGATCACATCTGTATACACCGAGACGCTGATCACATCTGTATATACACCCCGAGACCCTGATCACATCTGTATATACCCCGAGACGCTGATCACATCTGTATATACACCGAGACGCTGATCACATCTGTATATACACCGAGACGCTGATCACATCTGTATATACACCGAGACGCTGATCACATCTGTATATACACCGAGACGCTGATCACATCTGTATATACACCGAGACGCTGATCACATCTGTATATACACCGAGACGCCGATCACATCTGTATATACCCCGAGACGCTGATCACATCTGTATATACACCGAGACGCTGATCACATCTGTATATACACCGAGACGCTGATCACATCTGTATATACACCGAGACGCTGATCACATCTGTATATACACCGAGACGCTGATCACATCTGTATATACACCCCGAGACGCTGATCACATCTGTATATACACCGAGACGCTGATCACATCTGTATATACCCCGAGACGCCGATCACATCTGTATATACACCGAGACGCTGATCACATCTGTATATACCCCGAGACGCTGATCACATCTGTATATACACCGAGACGCCGATCACATCTGTATATACACCGAGACGCCGATCACATCTGTATATACACCGAGACGCCGATCACATCTGTATATACACCGAGACGCTGATCACATCTGTATATACCCCGAGACGCTGATCACATCTGTATATACACCGAGACGCTGATCACATCTGTATATACACCGAGACGCTGATCACATCTGTATATACACCGAGACGCCGATCACATCTGTATATACACCGAGACGCCGATCACATCTGTATATACACCGAGACGCCGATCACATCTGTATATACACCGAGACGCTGATCACATCTGTATACACCGAGACGCTGATCACATCTGTATATACACCGAGACGCTGATCACATCTGTATATACACCGAGACACCGATCACATCTGTATATACCCCGAGACACTGATCACATCTGTATATACACCGAGACGCTGATCACATCTGTATATACACCGAGACGCTGATCACATCTGTATATACACCGAGACGCTGATCACATCTGTATATACACCGAGACGCTGATCACATCTGTATATACACCGAGACGCTGATCACATCTGTATATACACCGAGACGCTGATCACATCTGTATATACACCGAGACGCTGATCACATCTGTATATACACCGAGACGCTGATCACATCTGTATATACCCCGAGACGCTGATCACATCTGTATATACACCGAGACGCTGATCACATCTGTATATACACCGAGACGCTGATCACATCTGTATATACACCCCGAGACGCTGATCACATCTGTATATACACCGAGACGCTGATCACATCTGTATATACCCCGAGACGCTGATCACATCTGTATATACCCCGAGACGCTGATCACATCTGTATATACCCCGAGACGCTGATCACATCTGTATATACCCCGAGACGCTGATCACATCTGTATATACACCGAGACGCCGATCACATCTGTATATACCCCGAGACGCTGATCACATCTGTATATACACCGAGACGCTGATCACATCTGTATATACACCGAGACGCTGATCACATCTGTATATACACCGAGACGCTGATCACATCTGTATATACACCGAGACGCTGATCACATCTGTATATACACCCCGAGACGCTGATCACATCTGTATATACACCGAGACGCTGATCACATCTGTATATACACCGAGACGCTGATCACATCTGTATATACACCGAGACGCTGATCACATCTGTATATACACCGAGACGCCGATCACATCTGTATATACACCGAGACGCTGATCACATCTGTATATACCCCGAGACGCTGATCACATCTGTATATACACCGAGACGCTGATCACATCTGTATATACACCGAGACGCTGATCACATCTGTATATACACCGAGACGCTGATCACATCTGTATATACACCGAGACGCTGATCACATCTGTATATACACCGAGACGCTGATCACATCTGTATATACCCCGAGACGCTGATCACATCTGTATATACACCGAGACGCTGATCACATCTGTATATACACCGAGACGCTGATCACATCTGTATATACACCGAGACGCTGATCACATCTGTATATACACCCCGAGACGCTGATCACATCTGTATATACACCGAGACGCTGATCACATCTGTATATACCCCGAGACGCTGATCACATCTGTATATACCCCGAGACGCTGATCACATCTGTATATACCCCGAGACGCTGATCACATCTGTATATACCCCGAGACGCTGATCACATCTGTATATACACCGAGACGCTGATCACATCTGTATAAACCCCGAGACGCTGATCACATCTGTATATACACCGAGACGCTGATCACATCTGTATATACCCCGAGACGCTGATCACATCTGTATATACCCCGAGACGCTGATCACATCTGTATATACCCCGAGACGCTGATCACATCTGTATATACACCCCGAGACGCTGATCACATCTGTATATACACCGAGACGCTGATCACATCTGTATATACACCGAGACGCCGATCACATCTGTATATACACCGAGACGCCGATCACATCTGTATATACACCGAGACGCCGATCACATCTGTATATACACCGAGACGCTGATCACATCTGTATATACACCGAGACGCTGATCACATCTGTATATACCCCGAGACGCTGATCACATCTGTATATACACCGAGACGCTGATCACATCTGTATATACCCCGAGACGCTGATCACATCTGTATATACACCGAGACGCTGATCACATCTGTATATACACCGAGACGCCGATCACATCTGTATATACACCGAGACGCCGATCACATCTGTATATACACCGAGACGCCGATCACATCTGTATATACCCCGAGACGCTGATCACATCTGTATATACCCCGAGACGCTGATCACATCTGTATATACACCGAGACGCTGATCACATCTGTATATACACCGAGACGCCGATCACATCTGTATATACACCGAGACGCCGATCACATCTGTATATACACCCCGAGACGCTGATCACATCTGTATATACACCGAGACGCTGATCACATCTGTATACACCGAGACGCTGATTACATCTGTATATACACCGAGACGCTGATCACATCTGTATATACACCGAGACGCCGATCACATCTGTATATACACCGAGACGCTGATCACATCTGTATATACACCGAGACGCCGATCACATCTGTATATACACCGAGACGCTGATCACATCTGTATATACCCCGAGACGCTGATCACATCTGTATATACACCGAGACGCTGATCACATCTGTATATACACCGAGACGCTGATCACATCTGTATATACACCGAGACGCCGATCACATCTGTATATACACCGAGACGCCGATCACATCTGTATATACACCGAGACGCTGATCACATCTGTATATACCCCGAGACGCCGATCACATCTGTATATACACCGAGACGCCGATCACATCTGTATATACACCGAGACGCTGATCACATCTGTATATACCCCGAGACGCTGATCACATCTGTATATACACCGAGACGCCGATCACATCTGTATATACACCGAGACGCTGATCACATCTGTATACACCCCGAGACGCTGATCACATCTGTATATACACGAGACGCTGATCACATCTGTATATACACCGAGACGCCGATCACATCTGTATATACCCCGAGACACTGATCACATCTGTATATACACCGAGACGCTGATCACATCTGTATATACACCCCGAGACGCCGATCACATCTGTATATACACCGAGACGCTGATCACATCTGTATATACCCCGAGACGCTGATCACATCTGTATATACACCGAGACGCTGATCACATCTGTATGTACACCGAGACGCTGATCACATCTGTATACACCCCGAGACGCTGATCACATCTGTATATACACCGAGACGCTGATCACATCTGTATATACACCGAGACGCTGATCACATCTGTATATACACCGAGACGCCGATCACATCTGTATATACACCGAGACGCCGATCACATCTGTATATACACCGAGACGCTGATCACATCTGTATATACACCGAGACGCTGATCACATCTGTATATACACCGAGACGCTGATCACATCTGTATATACCCCGAGACGCTGATCACATCTGTATATACACCGAGACGCTGATCACATCTGTATATACACCGAGACGCTGATCACATCTGTATATACCCCGAGACGCTGATCACATCTGTATATACACCGAGACGCTGATCACATCTGTATATACACCGAGACGCTGATCACATCTGTATATACACCGAGACGCCGATCACATCTGTATATACACCCCGAGACGCTGATCACATCTGTATATACCCCGAGACGCTGATCACATCTGTATATACACCGAGACGCTGATCACATCTGTATATACACCGAGACGCTGATCACATCTGTATATACACCGAGACGCTGATCACATCTGTATATACACCGAGACGCTGATCACATCTGTATATACACCGAGACGCCGATCACATCTGTATATACACCGAGACGCTGATCACATCTGTATATACCCCGAGACGCTGATCACATCTGTATATACACCGATACGCTGATCACATCTGTATACACCGAGACGCTGATCACATCTGTATATACACCGAGACGCTGATCACATCTGTATATACACCGAGACACTGATCACATCTGTATATACACCGAGACGCTGATCACATCTGTATATACACCGAGACGCCGATCACATCTGTATACACCCCGAGACGCTGATCACATCTGTATATACACCGAGACGCCGATCACATCTGTATATACACCCCGAGACGCTTGACTTAAGGTATGTTTGATGCTTCCGCTATCTACGACCTTACACCCCAAACCCCAATAAGAGACCACACATGAATTTTGGTGTAAAGGCCACAGCAGCCATTTATTAAACACACCTTTTTTCTGAAAAAGAGCATAACCATAAACACATCATAACTCCATGATAACATCCTGCTCTATTTCCCAACTCCAGATAAAGGATCCTTGAAGGCACTTCAATCATTAAACTCCATCGTTTCCTTATTAGGTCTGGACCCCTTACCCTACAGCCGTTCTGCACCTGACCCGAGGGCACCAACCATGTCCAAGACCTCTCTCTCCCTTCCTGGGGACCCTGCCCATCAGGAATATATATGAGCTGGGTAACCACTCCCCAGCCCCTCCAATACTATCCCGGGTTAAACGCCCCGAGTTCTCTTGCAACAATCTCCATTGTTGCTTCTCCTTCTCATTCCGTGCCTCCAAAGACCCCTCCTCCTACCGCCATTGCTACTGTGACAAAACAAAACCCCAACCGACAAATTCCCATAAACAGGAGAAAATACTGGGAGGGCGGGCGGGACAAAAATTTCTCCTGTTGTCCAGCGGGAAAGAGGGCTGCCTCTTCCCCGCATGGACTTATATACTTTATTCTCCACCCACCACATATAGATACATTTTGCCCCATGCCCCCTTTCACATAACCCTCCCATCCCTACAAATATAGCCTAACACATAATACCTAATACATAATAGCCTAGAACTCCCAAACACCTAGTCATGCGCTTGCTTCATTACGGCTGCGCCTACATTACGCTGGGCTTACTTGACTTAAGGTATGTTTGATGCTTCCGCTATCTACGACCTTACACCCCAAACCCCAATAAGAGACCACACATGAATTTTGGTGTAAAGGCCACAGCAGCCATTTATTAAACACACCTTTTTTCTGAAAAAGAGCATAACCATAAACACATCATAACTCCATGATAACATCCTGCTCTATTTCCCAACTCCAGATAAAGGATCCTTGAAGGCACTTCAATCATTAAACTCCATCGTTTCCTTATTAGGTCTGGACCCCTTACCCTACAGCCGTTCTGCACCTGACCCGAGGGCACCAACCATGTCCAAGACCTCTCTCTCCCTTCCTGGGGACCCTGCCCATCAGGAATATATATGAGCTGGGTAACCACTCCCCAGCCCCTCCAATACTATCCCGGGTTAAACGCCCCGAGTTCTCTTGCAACAATCTCCATTGTTGCTTCTCCTTCTCATTCCGTGCCTCCAAAGACCCCTCCTCCTACCGCCACGACAATCATGTGTGACCCCTTACACATGATTGTCCCTCCACAACTGCAGGGCTTTCTCCATGCCCTCCTTAATGTCCAAGGTCCACATATCCAGACCCACCTCGTTTAGATGAACACCATCCGCCCTGAGGAAACCTACCTCTCTACCCTCCAACTCCTTATGCCTCACCACAACACCGCCATTGCGTGCCACAAACCTGCCAACTACCTTGTTGACCTTTGCTCGCGCTTTGTTTAAGCTATGTATGGAACGTGCCTGCCGCCACACCTTGCGAGCCACAATATCAGACCATACAATAACCACTCCTGGGAACGCCGACCACAACCGCAAAAGGTCAATCTTCACATCCCTCACTAAATCCCTGGACGACCGAATGCCCAAATCATTGCCGCCAAGGTGCACCACTAAGATATCCGGCGCCCTGTCCAATCCCGCATAAAATTGTACCTCTGGTAACAGCCTACACCACAGCATGCCCCGCAGGCCCAACCATCTGACCTGCACCTCTGCGTGATCCATGCCCAACTGCCGTCCGGCCGGACGAACATCAGCACGCACACCTCCCCAGTGTACGTAGGAGTGCCCCATGATCCATATCAAGCAGGGACCTGCACCTAAAACAACACAAAACAACAACGTAACTACTCCATATCCACCTCCAGCACATCTTATCACCACCGCCTCAAAGCAAGTGAGGCCGCACATACAACCTGTATCTGTCTGACTCCCACCTACCAATCTTCTTAACCATCGCCGGGGATAAACCCCACCGAGCTGCTTCCGTAGCTGCGCCAATTCTAAAGGAATGAGAGCTAAAACCTGCTCCCCCTCTGCCGGACAACAGGATACATTTTTTGAACACCTGTGAAAACTGGAATTTTGACAGAGACAGCCCGTCTGCATGAACCAACAAGGATGCCGGGCCCTCAGGCCTCACCGCAACAAACTCCCGAAAACAGCGGACCGGGCCACACCCGCGGCCCTGGCAACTCATACAAACGCACCACAAAACCTCTCCCCTCCTGATCTGTCTTAGATCTACGGAGCAAACAAGAAAGGCAGGAGCCATCCAAATCCACATCAGCATACAATAAACCCCCTGCCACACTCTTACTGGCCGACACCAACTCCGATATCCGGAACGCCCCAAAGAAAGCCAAAGAAAGGCCAGTGTAAATAGCCGCACTTCAAATGCTGAAACACAAACCTCCCTCAACAATTCACAAATCGCTACCAACAGCTCAAATGACACCGGCTTCCTGAGATCCCTAACTGCGGAACCCCTCCTGAAACCCTTCATTGCCTGCCGCACCAGAAAGGACTTAGTCACGTCCTCCTCACCTTTCTTCTTAAACCAAAAAGCCAAGGCCGACAAACTGCGAGCGACCATTGCTGCAGACGACCCCTCACTGTACGCATTTCCTATAAAATACAGCACACACGCCTGCCGATCTGCAATACCTGCCTGCGCATTTTCCAACAACGTCTCCCATACTTGCCACACCGCACTGTACCTCTGCCACGTGACCGCACTAACCGACCTTTCCACAAGCGACATCGCCATTGTCACACCACCTTCCACAGATGCTCTGGACAAGGCAGGCCATGAGACTCCGCCCCCGGCGCCAGCAGACGAAACCTGTCCCACTGTTGACGAGAAAGGGAATCAGCCACAGAATTCAGCACCCCAGGAATATGCACTGCCACAAAATGCGCATTCAACATCAGACCTCTCAAAACTAAATGTCGCAATAGTCGCACGACTGGCGGAGAATTAGCTGTCTGCGCATTAACAGCCTGAACGACACCTAGATTGTCACATACGAAACGCACTCTCCGGTCCCGCAGACAATCCCCCCACAACTCCGCAGCCACCACAATCGGGAACAATTCCAGCAGAGCCAAGTTACGGACAAAACCACATTCATGCCATGTATCAGGCCAAACTCCTGCACACCACTGCCCCTGGAAATAAGCCCCAAATCCACATGCACCTGATGCATCAGTATACAGCTCCAAGTCCACACTAGACACCGGCTGATACATGAGCACCGACCGCCCATTATAGGTCTGCAAAAACTCCCCCCACACCAACAAGTCAGCTTTCAACTCCGCCGACAACCTAATGAAATGATGAGGGGAATGCACCCCTGCGGTAGCATTCGCCAACCGCCTGCAAAACACCCGCCCCATGGGCATAATCCTACAAGCGAAATTCAAATGCCCCAACAAGGATTGCAAGTCCCGCAATTGTATCTTCTTCCTGCGCAGCGCACTCGCCACCAACTCTCTCATCTCCAGCAACTTATCATCAGGAAGACGACACTCCATGTACGAATCAATCTGATTCCCAAAAACTTAATGACCGTCCTGGGTCCCTCAGTTTTCTCAGGCGCCAAAGGTACCCCAAAATCCATTGCCACTCTCTCCATAGTGTGTAGCAATCCTGCACACACATAGGTACCCGGCGGACCGATAAACAGGAAATCATCCAGATAATGTAGGGCAGATTGCACCTGCGCCTCCCGACGGACACCCACTCCAAAAACGTGCTAAACATCCTCAAATAAGCGCATGAAATGGAGCAGCCCATCGGGAGGCAACAATCCACAAAATATTCCTCCTGCCAATAACATCCCAGCAACAAAAACTCTCCGGATGCACCGGCAATAAACGAAAAGCGGCCTCAATGTCAGTTTTCGCTAACAGAGAGCCCTTCCCGTATTTCCGAACCCAAACAACCGCCTTATCGAATGAGGTATACACTACGGAGCACAACTCGTGATCAATCCCGTCATTCACCGACGAACCCCTGGGAAACGATAAGTGCTGAATCAAACGAAATTTGGAACAATACCCAACGGGGACACCACTAAATCTTTTGTTGGCGGATCAACAAAAGGCCCTGCCATACGACCCAACGAAACTTCTTTAAACAATTTTTCCGACACGACCTGAGCATGCAAATAGGCCGACTTAAGGTTCCTCCGCGTAACCGGGACCTCATAAGGAGGCGGAGGAATAATAAAACCAACAGAAAACCCTTCGTAAAGTAACTTGGCCGCCGCCCTATCCGGATACTCATTTAGATAAGGGACCATCCTTTCACCCTCACCGGTGACGACCCCTTGACTAACCGAGGAGGACTGGTTCCCTGACCTCTTCTTTCGCATACATTTTGCAG